>NW_009260136.1:1117150-1143840 GCF_000687185.1 Egretta garzetta
CCAGGCTGCCCGAGGAGCAGCCGAGCGCCAGGCGAGGCTGCCTGACGCCAGCCCCGTCAGGGGGCTGGGGGCGCCCTGGGACCGGCGCTATAGCCAGGCGCTGTGCCTGCCCAGGAGCTCCCCTCCGCAGGCCCTCTTGGTGCTCCTCTCCTCTTCAGAAAGGCCAGCGCTGTAAGGAGGTCTCAGTAAGCCCTGGAATCCCTCAGCACTGGGGAAGGGCCTGTGCCCTAAAGCCATCTTGCTTGTGGAAACACACCCGTGTCCCCTGTCACTCCGGGAGGGGACAGGAGGCAGGTGAGGACGTGGCACTGGCATTACGCTGCCCACAGCCCTCCACAGGGACATGGGTGGAGGAGGATGTTTTCCCGCACAGACCCGTGAAGTTGAAGACTTTCCGGGCTCTGCCTCCTCATGGGTTATTCTAGCACTTATTTCCCTCTACCATGAAGGAAAAATAAAAACCACAGAGCATTTTAAGCTACAAATGTGGCTCCCGGCACAAAACACTGTGTATCATTTCCTGTATCTGCCTCCACAGCATTGGTTGTTACCTCATCTACACTAATTGCTCTGCTGACAGTTAGAGGGGCACCTGCAGCAGGGGTGGCTTCCCAGGACATCGCTTAACTTCCAGTCTCCTCTTGCAACCGCAAGCCTATCTCCTCCATCCCATCAGGGATCCTAAGTTTGGAAAGACAGGACCTAATGTAGCATGAGGGAGCTAGCTCCGGTGAGGTTTAAGGCCTCGTGGAGTTGTAACAACTAAAGGAGGCTAAGGGAGGGCGACATTTTGTGCTTGAATATCCGTAGCGTGCCTTTTAATGTAAAGTAAAGGGCTTGTGCACTGACTGGAAAGGCTGCCTGCATGTTAGCAATACCCAGTATGAGAGTTATCACTGGAAAAATCCCTGCGGATGGCAACAAGCTGTGCAATTAATCTAATTCAACAGCGACAGGGCATTGGGGTAGTTTTTACAGCTAGAGGAAGGCACAAGCACCACCGAAAGCACCAGAGAGGGGACTGGGATGTGGGTATTGGGACGTAAGCCAGAGCTGCTAGTGGTTACAGGAGTCTGTCTCCATTTATCTTTTCCCTAATTGGCCTTGGATCCAGACTGGATCAGTATAAAACTCAAAGTTAGAGCTTGATTAGTATCTTTAGAGGTGAAGGCTCTTTTGCATTGTCAGTGACTGCTGCTAACAGGAACAGCTGGCTCTGGCCTAAATCAGTCACTGCACCTCCAGCGTACCTGCCAGGTCTCTTCCCACCACCCTGTGCTGACCCTGCCATCGAGCAGTGCCCCGGCTCCCTGGCCCTGGCCTCCATCGAGCAGTGCCCTGGCTCCCAGCTGCTGGAGATGCTCACCAGCCCCACACAGCACACGCAGGGCAAGGGAAGCACCATGAGAGGGAAAACCAGTGCCTTTGGGATTCAGGGAGCTTTGACCTTGCAGGCAAACAAGAAAGCAAAGTCTTATCTTTGCTTGGGTCACGTCATTGGAGTTAAAGTATCCAGTGTGGCTTAAACTCACACCTGCAAACAGTAAGTCAGCCCACGGCACAGTCCTGGTGATCTCATGGTTATTTCTGCCAGCGGACATCGTGCTTTGACGCCACAGCATGACCTTCAGCCAGCCCTGTTCTGCCTCAGAAACCCAGGGTTTCAGTTTCTTCTCACATGCCAGTCTGTCACTGGCCCAATGAATAATTGAGGCCGCAAAGCTACTCCAGCAGAAATGCCTGAGGAAGCAGAGGAGGCTTGCTTCAGTAATGTGAGGGGTGGTGACACATTTTGGGAGCAAAAGGTTCATCCCCCTCCTTAGGCAGATAATCATTCACACAGTATGGAAGAGGCTTAACAGAGAGAGGGACCATCCTCTCCAAAACAGGGACCACCTTGCCCCCAGAGAGGTGACAGCCTGGGCACAGATGTGGGAAAGTTTCTGTCTTGAGTTTTGTGAAGCAGAGCCTTCAGCCTGAGTTTCTTCTCTCCCTGGGAAATACCCCATGTACTGGCTCCTCACAGGTGGGGAAGTGTCTCTATGGTGCTTCAACCAAAAGTTTCCTCCTTATTAGACCACTGCCTACAGCTTCCCCAAGCTGCAGCTGAGGCAAAGGAACATTTCCCAAGGAGTAATTCCCAACTCCTTCCCGCACACTGCAGAAAGGCTTTCCAGAAATGCTGTCTGCCCTCCTGCTCACACCACCAAATTTTGAACCTAGAGGCAAAGTTTACATTCAGTTTGAGACGGGGAGAGGTCTCAAAGGCTGCAGCTCACTGCCCACAAGCATTGCATGGAGAGGGGAGAGCCATCCCCTTGTCAGTAGCAGCAGCAGAGCCAAGCCTGCCACACCCTGCTTTTCCCCCAAAAAGGTGCACTGGGGACTTTATATCACTGTGATATTTAAGGTCACTGATGATCCCCACTTAGAGTTTCCTCCCCAGGTACAAGTCAACCCAAGCAAAGGAGTCTGCTGGATTTGCAGCTCAGAATTCCACTTGGGCCCTTTCTGCCAAGTGACTTAGTCAAGTGCTAGAGGTGCTGAGCACTGATGGTCCTTGAGCATCAATATCAAAAATTCCCTGTTCTCTCGCCAAAAAAAAATTCCTGCTCCCTCACACGGAAAACAGAGATGTAGCTGGAGGCTTGGTGGATGCCTGACAGCTTTTTTAAATGTCTGAAAGGAGTTGCACATTGGACAATGTCGTGTTGTCCTCTTCCTTGGCCACCAGCACTTCACTTGTTGAACACATAATTGCAGAAAGCAGAGATGGTCTGTGATCAGGGGTTTCTTTAGTGCCAGGACTTCTCTCCATCTTTCCTAACAGGTGCACCACCATTTATTCTGCAAAAGGGTGGCTGACAAGTCCCTCTGACACAGTCCACACCTTGCTCTGCTGTGCAGAATGGCTGCAAAGGGAAACTTGCCCTGCGGAGTTGCTAGTTCTCCAGATGGGGCAGTGCCAGGCGGGCCCTGCAGGCACACAATGAAAACAGAATCAAGCTGCATTTGTTCACTATTGCAGTTCACAAAATCAGGACTTGAACCAAAGCAACTGTGAGAAAAAAAGGCTTGGGAAAAAATTATGCTCTACAATCAATGAATAAAGGGAACCTAGTTCGTGAAAAAAACCTGCATTTTGCCCTTTTGTTTCTGAAGGGCGCAACCATTTTTCTCTATCAGAGGCATGCCTTTTTAATATCAATAAAGCAGAAGTTCTCAAATAACCAGATGACCAAAGGAGCCAGTAATTTAAGGAATATACCAAGCAGCAGGAGACTCATGATAACATTGCAAAAGTTTGTAATAGTGTGTGCTATCAGTATAGCCAGAAAAATAGAGTTTTAGAGTGTCTTCTTACATGGTTGATTCAACAGCATCTGTGCAATATCCAATATATTTTCATCTACCTTTTTGTCTATGTTTCAATTTCACTCAGAACTGGTGAGCTTTTTATGTTACCAGGCATGCTCATTTCTTCAGATAACCACTACATGCCCTGCCCTTGCTGTTGACATCCCTCATCTCTCTTTTAACATCCAAAGGAACAATTATAGATGTCTCTACTCGGCAGCTAACTGAGAAGCTCTGGAATACTGTGACGTGTCTTTCAGAGTACAATTAGACAAGGATGTTTGAAAAAGCAGCTAATCCTTTAATCAAGAATAGCAGTTTCTCCAATGAGCTGAACTCCAAATGACCCTCCAGAGAGAATAATTACTGTGGTAGAGGCAGGAACAATGCGAAAAGCATGATCAAACACTAAACATCTGGTTGCAATTCCTCTTAACCGAGGGACAGCAGGCCACATCTATGCTGGGGTCAGTGCTTTGCATCCTGCTATGTGAATCTAGAGCAGCAAAGGGTGGGGTGCTGACATGGTTCCCCTTTCTCCTCCCACCGCCCTGCGTAACTAACTTAAGGTGATGGAAGGGAGGCATTTCGTAAAAGGATCGCTTTCGACTGAAAGCCTCTTGAGCAAGACAGTCAGCAGTTTATGAGATGGGGCTGAGAGTGGCTCAATACCAAAGGCAGAGCCGTTTCACTGCTATTGAAGAGTGCCCTCTGCTTACGGAAATGAACCCATCCCAGCTTATATTCAGTGATGGTGGGAGAAGTAGGGAGCCTCTGCCTTCCCTCAAGACCCATGGCCATCTCTGTCCGCTCCCTGCTCTGGCACACAGAGGCATTTTTTGGGGGGAGAGGAATGGAGGCAATGCCATGGCTTGTCCACACAAGGAAAATCAGGGCCCTATCTTCACTCTCAGCTTCAGAAGGGGGTCTCTGAAATCTACACAGCTGATCTGAAAGTCCCCAGGGAACCAGGACCATGGCCACATCTCTTCTGCATGTACACATGCCTTCACATGCTGGCAAGCTCTTGGCACAAGCAGCGATGGGTGGCTTTTCTGTATAGGCTGCAAGGCGATTCTTCAGCTGAAAAACACTCTGTGCCAGGACAGGCTTTAAAAGCACCAAAGAGCTTCTCTGAGCATATTTCAGTCCTGGCAGTACAACCAGATTAGCAAAGACCCTCCCTTCAGTCCCTCCAAGACACAACCATGCTTCCTTTGCTATTCACAGTAGCCTGGAAGGAGCTAATGACCATCTGCTTTAAATAAGCTTAGCACCTAGTGCTGAGTGCACCTTTCAGGCAATTCAGTGGGATCAGAGCTATTAGGAAATGCAGGCCCTCAGTCTAGGTGTTGAGCTCTCTTGTATGCACAGCCCTGGATTTCTTGGGAACAGGGAAAAAAAAACCCAAAACCAACAGGAAGCAAGTGCAAGTAGCACTGAGCCCTGTTCAGTCACTGGCAGTCCCTTGTAGGAATTAAATGCCAACAACTCTCAGGACTTGATCTCAACAAGGTCAGCAATTATCACGCTGCAGAGAGCGATTCCTGTGAGAAGGAGATGAGGCAGGCGGAGCTACCCAGCTCTCTCTGCTGAGTCCCACGCTGCTCACATCACTTGTGGGATGACAGCATCGCCCGCTTTGAATCCCTTTCCCTTATGCCAACGCAGAAGATAATTTGCCTCTAAGAAATGGGCATTCACATACAAACATCTGCTTTAGTAATCACTGATGTTAATCTGCCTTTGGGCCCACAAGGGAAGGCATTATTGTGTTTACAGGCAAGCAGCAAATAAAGTAATTGCCAGCAGAAAAGCTGCATTTCAAATAACTGCAAGCAATCAGTTATGGTCAGATTGTGCAACTGAAGCAATGAAGCCATGGTATTGATAGTGAATGCTGATTTAAGTGAAATACTGGCGCATTTGGGATGTTAGCAAAAACCAAACCCTACACCTGCATCCTTTTTTATTCTGAGAAATACAAATGCTGGCACAGAGACAGCAGATATATACAAAATCATTGCCAGAGATTTTATGTGATTTGGTGCCTTTGACTGCTGCATTAGCTTGTATTTACCAAGAATAATTCAGCCATTCCCTTTTTTTCTGTATTCTTCGTATGTATTTTTTCACCTCAACCTGTAGGAGAAATAGCTTTACTGCTTAAGATCTGTATTCATTAGTTCTTACTACATCTTTTTTTTCCCCAGGAATTGTTTGGTTCAGAGCTGACAAGAAAATGAGTTCTTGTCCTCAGTCTCCAACCCAATCAGAAGCACAAAGCACATGTTTAAGCTTAGCTTCTGAAGAATACCAATGACTTCACACAGCTAAAAATAAGCCTAAAATGCAGTGTATGTGTGCTGTGCTGAAACTGGCCCTCCAGCAGCCTGCTGGGGTACTGTCCATTCCTGTCTCTTCCAGCAGCAAGTTGGAGTGAAATGGTCAGGTGTTTCAACAGAAGTTTACTTAGTGAAGAAGAAAAGCCAGGCCATCAAGAAGGAGTATGTCTTCAAGTTTGGGCTGAAGTGTAGCGGAGAAGCTTGCAAAGACTAGAGCTCATGCTCTGAGGCTTCACAGGTATCAGGAAGCCCAGAGGGGACAGAGTTTCCTCTGCAGTAGCATGGTGTCTGTGCATAGTGCCCCCAGGATGCCCAGGAGAAGGTGGTTCATTAGCCACTCCACTTTTGTCCTCTCTATAAATCAAGTCACTCCTGTTCTCCCTTGACAACAGCTCATAGCCACTAACTTCACTACTGCTAAGTCCAAGGACTTTAGGACAATAGCACAAATTTGGGGTGTTCACTAAGCATGACATCACCCCTTAACTATACGTATATGTATTTATGATGAAGGCCCTTTGTGGGGAGCGAGACTACAAATCCCTAATGCTTGGCAAGAACCCACAATTAAAGGGCCATCCAGAACCTCAAGATTTTGGGTTGAAGTGAGCTCCTCTGCTGCGTTCCCAGGCAAGCCAAGCCAGCAGGCAGCCAGATGCCAGACCACTTTGGGTTGTGTGGCACTGCGCAGACAGACACAACAGTCATAACTGGGTTTTGGTGTGATTATTTTAAGACAAAACTGTTGTGCTGTCAAGTAATTGCATTAATTTCTTGTTGGAAGACAAACCAATGGTGCACAGCCTGGACGTATTCACAGTCCCCATATATGTACAAGCTCTGTGCTAGGTTTTGAAGTGGTTATGGTTTCTCCCTGCTCAGCACTTCAGAGCCTCAAATTCTGCCTGATTAAGGCTTTTTTGGGGATGGACAAGCAAAACTCTGGTGTATGAAATGTCTGAGTGCAGAGGACAGCCTGTTCTCAAGGGGCTGACTTGCCAGCGTGATTCCTGGCTGCTTCTCATTAGAAAGGACTTAAGCTCTTTTCTACATTGTGCTTGTTGGATTTGAAGCATTGGGTTTATTATGTTTATTATGTTTAACAATCGCAAGAGAGAAATCCTTAGGAAGTCAAGGTAGCTTGCAAACAAACCCAGACAGTCACCCATACCAGACAAACTGGGACACTTGGCCGCTGAGATTTTTCCCTCAAGAGGGAAGTGAAATTGTGAATAACACCAAAATTCACCCATCCAGCTGTTCATACGCTCCTCTACACATGTACATTCAGCAAAAAGACCAGCCCACCCCAAAACATCAAAGGGCCTTTCAGAAGAGTATATGCTGTTATACATAAATAAGAGTACCGCATCTATTACCATTAATAAACTAATACATACAAAATCCCCACAATTAATCCTTAGGCCATGCTGCATCCCACATTTAGATCTAGCCACCCTTCAGGTTTCAGTAAGCTCAAGCGCACAGGCAAAGGCTCACTTTCAGAGCAGTACTTTTACTCAAACAAAAATATGGTTATTTATGAGTGAGCAAGACTGCTTCATATCCAATGGCTGGCAGTCAGTTTGCTCCAGTTCAAAAGTTTCAGTCATCCAAGCATGAAGACAGAAAGCCAGATCACAGCATGCAATGTGGCTGATGACACAGGGCTGTAAAATGCCACCAGCACAAACCTTAACAAGGAACCTTAGAAGGCTGCAGGGAATAGCAAAGGATGGGTCTTAACACCTAGGAGGCCAACACTTATCCATAAAGCTGTTCGCAAACAAAAACTTGCACAACCTTTTCCCATCAATCTGTGTAACATGTACTTCTGTAAAAAAACATAGAATCATAGAATCATTAAGTTTGGAAAAGGCTTCCAAGATCATTGAGTCTAACCGTCAACCCAACACCACCATGCCTACTAAACCATGTCACCAAGTGCCACGTCTACACGTTTTTGAACACCTCCAGGGATGGTGACTCCACCTCCTTTCGGGGAAGCCCATTCCAATGCTTGACCACTCTTTCAGTGAAGAAATTTTTCCAAAATTTTTTTGAAACCTCCCCTGATGCAACTCGAGGCCATTTCCTCTCATCCTATCACTTGTTACTTGGGAGAAGAGACCAACACCCACCTCACTACAACCTCCTTTCAGGTGGTTGTAGAGGGCGATAAAGTCTCCCCTCAGCCTCCTCTTCTCCAGACTAAACAACCCCCGTTCCCTCAGCCACTCCTCGTCAGACCTGTGCTCCAGACCCCTCAGCAGCTTTGTTGCCCTTCTCTGGACATGCTCTAGCACCACAGTGTCTTTCTTGTAGTGAGGGGCCCAAAACTGAACACAGTATTCCAGGTGCAGCCTCACCAATGCCGAGTACAGGGGAAGGATGACTTCCCTGATCCTGCTGGCCATGCTATTTCTGATACAAACCAGGATGCCATTGGCCTTCTTGGCCACCTGGGCACACTGCTCACTCATATTCAGCCGGCTGTCAACCACCACCCCCAGATCCCTCTCTGGCAAGCAGCTTTCCGGCCACTCTTCCCCAACCTGTAGTGTTGCATGGGGTTGTTGTGACCCAAGTGCAGGACCCAGCACTTGGCCTTGTTGAACCTCATACAGTTGACCTCAGCCCATCGATCCAGCCTGTCCAGATCCCTCTGTAGAGCCTTCCTACCCTCAAGCAGATCGACATTCTCACCCAGTTTGGTATCATCTGCAAACTCACTGAGGGCGCACTCAATCCCCTCATCCAGAACATTGATAAAGATATTAAACAAGACTGGCCCCAGAACTGAGCCCTGGGGAACACCACTTGTGACCGGCCGCCAACTGGATTTAACTCTGTTCACCACAACTCTCTGGGCTCAGCCATCCATCCAGTTTTTTACCCAGCAAAGAGTATGCCTGTCCAAGCCATGAGCAGCCAGATTCTCTAGGACAATGCTGTGGGAAATGGTGTCTAAGGCCCTGCTGAAAAAAGTTTAAACTAGTAAGAACAGATACAACACTTGATCTTAGCCAAAAGGCCAAGAAGCAATGTGAATTCAGTGAATTCAGTCAGCTCTGTGCAAACACAGGGACTGTTCGTCTTTCCATGAAGTGCTGGGATCTCTGTGCTTTGCACAAGCATTGTTGGTCACCTTCTCAGGAATCAGTGCTGGCCTCTAATTTCTGGCCTTTACCAGGGAAACCACTGATCTTACTGGCAACTCATATTTATCAGATGCTGATCAGATGCATGTTTGCTGAAGACAAAGGTTTTTTTGATCAATTGCATTGGGAGTTTTACTTGGAATTCAATACACATATGGTCTCTGAAGGCCAAGATTTTCACTGAGTTTTATTCTGAATTACAAATAGCCTTTGATTATAACTGTTTTACTAATTTGCAGTCATGTTTTTCCATGCGTGGACAAGATTTTAAAGTAAGGGTAAGTTATCAAGATCAGATTGTAGCAATGATTATGCTGTTGGTTACTTTCCTGCTTACAGCATGTAGCCTTTTTTGTCTTCCCTCCTCAAAGGGATTTAGTTCTAGTAGAGACCCCTTTGTACTGAAACAGTAATTATTCTATCATCTGTAGTTCACTTTATTAATGTTGTTATTTCTCTTCAGGCATATTTTTCTCTTTTTGATTGGTGCCTTAACACTTCATTCTGTAACTTGCTTGCTGTTTTCTCTTGCTGTTAACGTATTTACAAAAACTTTTCTTATTATCCCTTACAACAGTGGCCAGGTTGAGTTCAAGCTGGGCTTTTGCCTTTCTAATTTTTTCTCTGCATGACCTAACAAGATCCCCGTACTCTTCTTGAGTTTTCTGGTGGTGAACTTTTTTTCTTCAGTCCCAGCAAAAGCTCCCTGTTCAGCCAGGCTGGTCGTCTTCCCCACCAGTTCGTCTTACAGCACGTGGTGACAGCCTGCTCCTGTGCATTTAAGACTTCCTTCTTGAAGAATTCCCAGCCTTCCTGGACCCCTTTGCCCTCCAGCAAGGGACTGTCTCAACCAGTGCCCTGAACAGGCCAAAGTCTGCCCTCTGGAAGTCCATGATGGTGGTTTTGCTGACCACCCTCCTTATTTCACCAAGAATTGAAAACTCTCATAATTTCATGGTCACTAAGCCCAAGACAGCCTCCAACTGCTGCATCTCCCCCCAATCCTCTGTTTGTAAACAGCAGGTCAAGCGAGGCACCTCCCCTGGTAGGCTCGCTTACCAGCTGTGTTAGAAGTTATCTTCCACACACTCCAGGAATGTTCTAGACTGTTTCTTTGCTGTATTGTATTTCCAGCAGATGTCCAGTCAGTTGAAGTCCCCCATGAGAACAAGGGCTAGCGATTGTGAGACCTTTGCCAGCTGCTTGTAGAATGCTTCATCTATCTCTTCATCCTGGTCGGATGGTCTATAACAGACTTGCAGCAGGATATCTGCCTT
Organism: Egretta garzetta; assembly: GCF_000687185.1. Lineage (NCBI taxonomy): Eukaryota > Metazoa > Chordata > Aves > Pelecaniformes > Ardeidae > Egretta > Egretta garzetta. Next base: position 1,127,291 of record NW_009260136.1, read on the forward strand.
GTTGGCCTTCCCCCTCATCTTTACCCCTTAGCACTCCTCCTTATCATCACAATCGTTGAGCTCTGTACAATCAAAACACTCCCTAACATACAGAGCCACCCCACTGAAAAGGGGACCAAACACACTGGCTGGCTAGCTTACAAGGATTCATTTGTGCAGGAAGAATTAAATTGTGTGAACATATCCCCTCTCAGATTGCCAGCTGAATAATAAGCTTTTATGAACATGACAGCAGGGCAAGGAGAAGGAAGCTTTAGTTTCATGGTAATTTATTGGGGGTTCAAGTGCCCAGCTCCTCTAGGAAGAGCTATGTGGATCAGGCCTTTCACTTAAAATCTTAAGAGCTCAGCCACAATGCTATGGTGTTGCTGGAGTTCCACCTTGGCTGGATATTTTGGCCTCCTCACAAACCTCAGTGCACAGACTTGACACAGTCACAGTTCTTTGTTCAGCACATGCCTTCCACTGAAATAATTAAGATCAGGATTAAGGAGGTTTGGCATAGCTTTGCAAGGAAACGTGCAGAGACCCGCTGCAGGATCCCCTCCATTGTCTCTGGCACACTGCTGGTTTTATGAGTATTAAGTCTTTCACAAGCATTCAGTAATAAATTAGGTAACATTTTCTTCATTCTCTACCACTCAAAAAATATATTTCTCAAACATGAAAGCTTTGCTTTTACAAGTCTAGCTATTAGAATATGTTCATATTTGCAGAAAATCCTTCAAATAAATGTCCTTTAGCCACCAGTCAAAGCCTCTTGCCATCTGAACGGGCACAGAGAATCCTGTGAAATACAGCCAGCCAGACCCTTTTTCAGTTAGAGAGTTATACAGGCTGCTCTGTCTCAGTGGGACTGAAAGACAAAAATCCCCAGTTTAATTCAATGGTAAGATTTGTAGGACCAAGCTCATAAGGACACGGGCAATAGAAATGGCAGGTGAAACTATGATGGCACACATCAATAGGTAGTGCTGCTATGGGCCACGTTCCCAAGTTTGCTTTTATAGGATGAAAACAAACACGGGGGCATGTGTTCTTTTGGAAAAGAATATATTTAAGTGTGGGAGATTTTTTCATCTGCTTCCAGCTTTGGCGATTCCTAACGCGTACGCAGAGCTATTCTCTGGGCACAGAGTTTCAGAGCTGGGCTGCACTTCCCAGAAAAATGGCAGTCCCTTGCACGTTACCTAAGTACCTCCACTCCAGGCCTGCTATCTGTATTTCTCTAAAGATAATTACATTTAGCACAGCTGGTTCCTGCAGGGTTAGAAAGCCAGCCTGCAAAGCTCTAATCTCTGCACAGCACTCAGGACAGAAACCAGGACCTTCAAGAGGGACAACAGTTTTTGCCGTCACTAAGCAACAAGATAGCAAACCTCAGATGTTGAAAAATGAGTAATCATGCTCCCTAAAGCTAGGAGATTACCTTTGAAATATCTCAAAAACAACATAATCTAAATGCTTTTTTTTATCTGTTTTTTATTTCTTTTTAAAATGTGTCAATCATAAATCAGGGTTAGAATTCCCAGTTTTCCTCTGTCAAGCTGGCAACCAGAACCTAATGCAGCATAACAAATAATTCACATATGTTCACATGAGTCCAGGGGCTGGAACTTGAAGAAAAATCTGCAAATTATTGTGACATCTCTGAGAGGAAACCAGATCCATAAGGGTTAGCAAGGCTGTGATGATACATCACTGCACCCACCCAGCAGCAACATGTAGCACCCAGAGATATTTATTAGGCAAAAGATGTTTCTTACAAGGCTGAGAATAAGCTAATAAAACCATGCACATACGAACACACACACAGACACCTATCCAATAAAAAAAATAACTACCTGAATAACTGAGAGCAGCAAGGGGAATAAAAATGATGCATGAGCCTATATTCTTGAGCGATCACTGTTTCTAAAATCTAAATTGCCAGTCAGATGTTTGAACAGTTACTTTCCAATCAGGCAAGCAGTCTCATCTGGAGAATGCACTGACATTATGCATTCAACCCTTCATCTTTTCAAATGCCAGGGGCCTCTAAAATCAGCAGGGACAGAATAAAGAGAAGTTAGGCAGCTGGATGCGGAATTAATTAACCATACCGACACTTGATATTTTCTTTCCAGTTATTCTGAATCATTTTTTGTCAGGTCAAAGTATTCCACTGGGCACTTAGATACTGTCCATTAAAATTCAGGACTCCAGATGAACAGTTTTTTACCTAGTAGGAAATCACTCAGCAACAAAAAGGCCTTATTTACCATGGCTGCACTTCCCTACGAAAACAGAGCGCAACAGTGCATGCCTTGAGGCAGTCATTACAAGCACGCCTTGGCCACTTCAGCATTAAGCAGCATTATCTACCTAGAAGAAGTCCCACTGTGCTGAGCAAAGCAAGTACAGTCCCACTGTGCTGAATCTGTACGAAGCAGTTAGCCTGGAGGGTTTACAGTCTAGCACTCTAGTTCTGGCCTTAAAACACACAGGCAACCAAATAATGTCACTCTGCTGGGGTAATGCTTTCTTGATGCAAACAGCGGAAGCAGGACTAACGCCTTGGCTATCTCTAGCTTTGAAACACAAGGAGGACATGTCTCCTGAACTCTTTGTTGGCTTCCCAAAGAAAAATTCAATTCTCCAAAAGTATTCATCTGAACTACTCCCAAAACAACCTTCTCTTTTTCCTTCAAATTCCAGGATAAACCTTTGCTTTGATGAGAAAAAAAATAAAGCAGTGGACAGGAAGGTCGTGCATTAAAGCCCTGTCTTTCTGCTGCTTGCCACTGTGTCTCTCTGCCTAGATCTCACTATTCATGTTACACGGTGATTGGAAGCTCTGAGCGGCAAGAGCTGCTTCCTTCTCCTATGCTGGTACAGCACCTGCAGGCATAAGCAAGGAGTTTGGTGCTTAAGTGCCACAATACCACAAATCATTTGGAGTTCACTGGACTGAAGTCAGCTTGCACTGGGGAAAGACCTGTCCTGTGTGATCTTTCTGCATCTTTCTTGAAGATCAGATCTTTCCTGGAGAAGTAAACTGTGAGTTGGGGAGCTGTCAGTACTCCTACTAATTGAACTTTGAATTGCAAAACTAGCACAAGCAAGGTTATTGCTCAAGAACACACAACATAGCTGAACACGTTGAATGAGATACAAATCAACGCCCAGAATCAGGAGAGGGAGATTGCAAACATGCCTTAATACCTCTCATTTAATTGCGTTATTATTTCTTTCTTTCTTCCCTTCCTTTCAACCATAGGGGGGGAAATCCCTCCAGGAGGTCATTGTTAATAAAGAAAAAGGCATATTCCTTGTACTTCTGATTGATTAACATTAATGACTCATTTCATGCCACACAGTAATCCACCTTCACACATAATTAACAATGTCCACGTTAATAATAACAGGAATGCAGGCTCTCTTCCCCCTACCTCAAAGGATTTTGGCTGTAAAAGGGTCCAGTGTTTCAAGGTCACCCCAGCAGTCTCTGTTTTGGACATAATTCACCCCTTTACTTATACAGACTTGAACAAGGAAAATGGGTGGTTCTAACTTAGGTCAAAACCAGGACATCCTCTCCCCACTGCCAGACAAAGGCACCTGCTAGGTCCCTAGTTTCCAGGATCACAGGAGAAACTAAACCAGCCTCACTCTTTCTATTATGAATGGTAGTTTGCAGGCTTAAAAAGAAGGTTGCAGACCTCTCACCAGTTGCAGCAGAAAAATACAGAAAACACCTACACAGTATCTCAGCTGCCTGAAACCCAGGGGCTCCAACATCTGCTTCTACAAGTCCATTAAGAGACAACTCAGGCTGCTTAGAAATCCCATCTGCTTTGCCGTGGGCAACTCCGGGGCCTTTCGAAGGGAGTTTCCATAGCCAACATGGGTGAGGGAACATCATGTCAAGAGCAGGTGGAACAATGTGGATGATCAGTGAATTAAGCCAAGAGGCTGTCCTTAAGACACTGCCTCTGTGTAATTGGACATCCCCTAGCAGGGGATATGGGGAAGAAACAGCACGGAGGGTTCTTACCATGAGAGAAGTGATACCAGGGGAAGCACATCCCTTTGCACAAGGCAGAAGCTGGAGTTTGCAGGGAAACCACACTACAGAGGAGGCTGAGAGAGTGGCCATGGGAAAAAGGAAACACAAGGGACCTCCAAGCTTGCCCCTGTTCTGTTTCCTCCCTGACTCCAGCCTGGGGGTCAGGCAGGGTCTGGAGATGCCTCCAGCTCTGATCCCTTGCTGTTCTCCCCTCCCTGCCTGGGCCAGACCGGCTCAGTCACAGTGTGTGACTCATGACTGGGGTGAGACGAGCTGAAGCCTGCGGCAAGCGGGGGCGATCCCACTGAAGATAGAGTAATTGCCTCTGCAGCCCTCTCTGACCCTGACCCTGACCCCACATGAAAGCCGCTCTCTCCAAAACCCTCTCAGCCATGCTCAAGAGAACAACAGCCCAACCAGTCCCCACAACAAGCCATCCTCTGTTGTGAAGCCAGCACTGTTGGATTTCAACTGGTGAAAGTGTCCTGCCACTCTAGGAGTCATTCAGTCGCCAAACAGTTGAGATTAGAGATTAGAGATTCTGGAAAGAAAAGAACAAGCAGAAGTAAACCAACAGTTGGCCTCAGGATCAGAGAGGAGTCCTGGACCATGTGGGGACATAGCCCATAAGATGAGGGCAGTTGGCTAGCTCTCAACTTCATGAGACAATCCTTGGCTCAGGGAGCTCCCTGTATGAGCGAGTGGAGAGAAAGGAAGAAGTGAGATGATGTACCGAGGGCTCTCAGGCAACCATTAGCAGGGCTGAGACCTGGGACCCAACTGCTGAATCCCAGCCTCGTGCATTTTCTTTGTCTTGGCTGTACCATGGTCTTGATAAACAAGTAACACTTGTTTCTGCAGCTCCCGCTTCTAGGCTGGAAGCAGTTCTCATGCATCTCTCCTCATGTGTCTATTCCCATTAATACCAATGTGAAAAGAATCTCACTGCTTTTTCATTGACATCCTCACTGCCAGCCATGCACAATTAAACAGAAGAAATAAGAGGCTTTAGCTGTAATTACAGTTTTGCCTATTTTGTAGAGAAGTCATCCTGTGAAGTCTGACACAGCTGAATACCTGCCCTTGGTCATCAAGCACACCGGTTCTCTCTGTGGGAGTTTTAAGAGGGAAATATGAAATTGCAGCTGTATAATACATTGAGTGCTCAGAGGCAGGCAATGCCAGGGATTATCCAGCCAAATTACTTCAAAAAGCATAGGCACCAACAACAATAACCTCCAAGGGGGCATAAAGTATTCTCAAGAGTTACCCTGCAAAGGATGCCAGGACCCTTTAAGAACATGGTCCAAATCTAACCACTGTCCTTAGGACAGTCAGGAAAACCTGCCGATCCACTGAAACAAAGTAGTACCAACCACAAGCTCGGTGCTTCATACGTGGGAGTACTGCACTTCCAGTGGACAGAAAAAGAAGGGGCGAAGGTGTGTACAGAAGCACATGTGTATTTCATAGCCTTTACTCTTTGGCTTCTCTGTGACACCTATAGGACCAGACCAGTCCTATAAAACTTTGCAGACACTTCACGTTTGCTTGCAGGCACACATACTCGAATCCAGCTGGCAAGTCACTCCTTTTCCTCTCTTTCCCAAGCCATGAAAACACACTGGCCAACCTCCCAGTTCAATTCCTGCCTTAATTCTGTTCACCCCAGTGCTCGGGCACCAATCCTACCCTTCCTCTGGCTGCATGACAAGGGAGCACTCTTTCGAACTCCACTGCCCGAGTGTCTCACTGAATTGAAGACTGTCATCCCCCTTTCCCTAAGCCCTACATATGTATCTTTTCTTTAAAATCCACAGCATGGCCAGGAAATTGCCTTCTTTCCCTTCCTGCCCACCTTGGCAGTCAGGTAACCCTCCCCGCTGTTGCAAGTGGCCAGGTATGGTATGATCTGTAAGCCCTGTGGCTCAGCCAAGCTCAGCACACCTCCTCAGGTGGGATCAGGCTGAGCAAGCCCACCTGACAGACAGTGCCAGGGAGGTCTCCCATTTATGCAAGGCTGCAAGCCCATGGTGAAGTGTGTGACATGAAGCAATGCTAGAAAGAGGCAATGGATCTACAGCAACAAACACAAATCAGGAAACATGGAGCTGGTCTGGGAACCAACCACCCCCTGGCTTGGGCCATGACTGTGAGGAAGAGCAGAAATGTTCTCCATCAAGATATCTTTGCAACGCAACATCCCCGATGCCAAGTACAGAGGACTGTCGTGGTTTAGCCCCAGTCGGCAGCAAAGCACCATGCAGCTGCTCACTCACCCTCCCGCCTTGGTGGGATGGGGGAGAGAATCTGAAGAGCAAAAGTAAGAAAACTCATGGGTTGAGAGAAGAACAGTTTAATAATTGAAATAAAATAAATAATAATCATCATCATCATAAACTGTAATGAAAAGGAAAACAATGAGAGAGAAACAAAACCCAGGAAAAACAAGTGATGCAACTGCTCACCACCCACAACGTGCAAAAACTAGGGCTTTCAAAACCAATCCAGGCAAGGAATGGGGACATAAATGTAAATGTTACCAGTATTATACTGTCTGCAGTGAACTTGGCAGCATATCACAGCAGAGCTATACATGTCAGTCTCACCATGACTTTCACCCGAGTATCTTTGCAGTAAAAACACTTTGCCAAACAATTCAGTAACTCTCCAAAAATATTCTGCAGCCCTTATCGCATTGCCAGGTCAGGCAAACTTTTCTCCAGCTCACTAGAACAGAAATGTAATGCCCCGAAGAGCAATTGCTTACAGATCCAAAAATTCTGGAAACACGGAGAGAGGAGGGCAGCACCATGAGGCAATCACTCAAGCAAGGGTTTGAAGCACAAACATGCACACAAATAAATCAGATGCATGCTCAGTTTATTCTGGGAAGAATTCATGCTTTTCAGCAGTCCACAGAGGTCTAAATGCAATGAAACAACAGATCCAGATTCCCTACAAACACCGCAGGGATACGCACACCTAGTTTATCCTGTTCACGTGTAGAGCAGTTTGCCAGGAGAGGGGATGGACTTCATGCCAGTGGACAGACAAAAGGCCATCAGGAAGTTACTCAGGTTAACCCTGCATGTAGACTGGGAAATGGACAGAACAACCACCTCTGATTTCCAGTTGTTGTATGTTATCTTTTCTGTCCTACCCATATTCTAAGAAGAAACTAGACATTTTAGTAGATCCCTTATGCCCCGATGCTGAGAAGGTTTCTTACTATACTACATGATAGAGCTTTGCACTCTCCGTTGACACTCTCAAGTTTATTGGCATTTACAATATGAGTATTTATATGAGTATTTACAGAACCAGCCAATTTCAAGCAAATATTACAGAACATGGCCAAAATACAGATTTTCTACATGCTCTTACACTGCATACCTGGTTTTAAAAGAAAAGGAAAAACTAAACTCCTCACAGAGAACAAACACTCCACAGGAGACATTTCTCAGATAAGAGTATTCCAGCAAGCCACTCCCAAACAAAACCAGCAACGAGGCACGGGCATTACTGGCAAATATGAAAAACACTGCTGAAAAGCATCAGACACCTTGCAACAACACCCCAGCTGGGCAAGAAGGAAGGAGAAATAAGCACTGAAGGCATCAGATCTGTCAGAAACCACTTCTCTCAGATCTACCACAGCTCACAGATTTGGGCTCTGATGGTCAAACTCCCACACACTTCGGGGTATGAGGAGAAGCTGAGAAAGTCTGTAAAGAAAAATAAAAATTGGGATTTTTCACTCGTTCTGCTACTGCATCTTGCTCCAGCAAGCATGCCAGGGTTCTAGGGTCATGCTTTCTGCAAAGTCCTCGCTTAGGAATTTTAAGTAGCAGTTCAGAAAATAATGTTTTGAGAAGTGGGTAACCAGTTACTCGGGAGACCAGCAGTGCCACAGCATCTTCATAGACCTGGCCATGCCACTTCTAACTTTCTATATCCCCCCCTTCCTGCTCAAGTGCTTCTAATCACTGTATGTCATCCAGCAGGTTCCTCTAAAATGTGCGTACACACCACTTATTAAAGGCTGGCAAACACAAGTCAGCCCATGCTATCAGGTGTGACTTGACGTGTGGCTGAAAGGAATGCCTCTCCCCGCTTCTCTTTCTCCCCAGCTATGCCACTCTTGCTTTTATTTATTTGAGCTGGAATAGCTCAGCCTCACCCCATGGCAGAATGCAGGGTCTCTTACCAGACGTGCTGGTTTTGTAACAGATTTCCTACGTGGTCTCTAGCAAGTCCCCTACAATATAATGCTGCTGAATTTATCACAGAGTAATATAGGATGGAAGAGTTTTCTGGAAGTCATTAAGTCCAGCTCCCTGCTCAAAGCAGATCCTGCTCAATCGGGTTACTCAGGGTCTCATCCAGTCTATGGTAGTTAAGCCTTGGAGGCATCTTTCTCGGTTTAAAATGCAAGTAAAGCTACTCCTGCCCCCACCTTCTGGCAGCCTGTTGTATGCGTTGCTTAATGCATGGATCAGCCCTTGCCTTGCACCCAGCACATATGGGGCCATTTGAGGTTAATAATACCGGGAAAGGCCTGAATTAGATGGAATAGAAAAGCTCAACTGCTAATCATCCATATGGCCTTGAAGACCTGGACAGCCATAGGTCTACTACAGGATGATAGATACAAACACTTAAGCTCTGAAGACAAGGACTCTGACAAATAAGCTCCAGCAAGGCTGTCTATGGTTAAGACATTTCTGTCTCATATATGTGATGCTCAGAGCTGCAGATCTTATTCTGTGGATTTCTGACCTTAACAAAGTAACAAAAGACATCTGGAAAAGAAAAACCACACCAGGGATAATACATCCTAAACTCTGGATGGTCCAGATCTAAAAACATCATTTCACCTAGGTGAAATTTCCCCAAGGGAGAAATGGTCCTAAATGCTGGGAGCCTGACTGCAGGAGAAGTGGAGAGATGGCATTGGCAAGGGTTGTTGCTGAGTTCAATACTGCACGGAAGAGCTAACACCCACCCGTGGTTTCTCCCTTAAATGCAGACACGCGGGAAGCAATCTGCCTCCCACAATATAGGAGAGAAACCGTACCCTTTCCAGAACAGTCAGGGACGGGTTTAGAGCAGGATGACGGTCTCTGGACAAGGGCCAGTAGCTGTACTGGCTCCAAAGATACTAGCTCCAAAGCTGTACTGGCTCCAAAGATACAGCTCCAAAGCTGGGCTATGCAGAGCTATACTAGCTCCACACCATCATGCCTTCATTCTGCACCCACAGCTGTCACATGTACCTCAGGATCCTCTTCAGATGAGCTGTCAGCCTTGAACAGTGCTGTATGCTGGCTCCTCACCTTCCCCAGGCCAGGACTTCCCCAACACATACTCCTGCTATGAGCTTCCCATATAGGCCATACTCATCCCATTTCTGTTCTTTGAGACTCCAACAACCAGGGTTTTGCAGATCCTTTATTTTCATTCTACTGTAGAGAATACAGGTCGCCACATAAAACCTGGAGTCAGTCAGGAGGGTCAGAAAAGGGACCTCTTCTGCAAGACAAAGGGCAGGGCATGTATCCCATGATGTAACAGGGTCTCTTCTTATTGCTGGCTGCTAAGATGACTGTAGCTTGAGCTCTAAATATCCATGCTAGAAAGACTAAGCTCAGGCTGGCTGCTATGGATTGGGCTGTGCCAAATCCAGCCAGCTCCTAGGAGCAAGATCTTAGGCCCACAGCAAGTGTGTTTAGAACTTCACCTTCCAGCTTTCAGAAAGCACCACAGTTTGGGCCAAGCCAGCATCTAAGCTTGAATTTGTCTGTTAGCTGCAGGAGTGGAGTGCAAGAACAACCTGGTCTGAAGGCTGCAGCACAGATGAAGATACACAATCACCATTCCCATGTCACACAAGCTGGGAATAGGAGAGAGAAGGATCTCTTTGTTTTTCATCCTCCAGCTTCTTTCACACCACCCAACAGCTTCACCAGCAGCACAGCCACAAAGTTTGCCTCTACAGACCCTCAGAGCCAGTTCTGCTTGGAGAACTGAAATTCCCTCTCCGTGAATTCCTGCATTGTGCATGTCTTTCACCAAAAATTCCATCATCTCTGGAAAAAAAAAAAAAAGCAAGCCAACAACTTCCCCAGTCACAAGAAGATGAGCTCAAATGTGACACTGAGTGGCTGCATTGAGCCACTCGGAAACATCATGCACTCAGCTGATAAAAGGCAATATCCAGGTGCAACATCACCCACCACCCAAGGTGGAATTTTCCAGCGCCAGCTCAAAACAAAGCTGGAAAGCAAAGAACAGGATGGAGAAGCCAAAATGAGGAAAGGAAAAAAACACCAAATCTGAGGTCAACATCAAAACCAAACAAAATGGAAATCTCCAGGCAGAAACATTAAAGTCAAGAGGGAAAGAAGCATGAACCAAAAGACATTCAGTATGAAATTATCAACTCAGAACAAAACGAGATTAGCTGAGAAACAAAACAAGAGACAAAATGCAACTCAAGCAATGCTAAACAAAGTTTTGAAAATGAGGTGTTCTCACCAGAGGCATATTAAATATATATATATATATATATATTTTAGAAAAATTGGTATTGCCTAACTAAAAAGACACTAAATTCTGATTCCAAAATCACATGTGCCCTCATGCCAGCAGTCAGGTCCCAGAAGTCAGATATTGATACATTTCCAAACTGCAGAATTTCTAAGCCAATCTAAGGCTATTTATTTGTCATCTGGATTTTAAAGCTATGAACCAAGTTTTCCATTGTGTTTGGTTTTGATTTCAACATCCTATCTGGAACATTCAGCTCATGTTTTCATGTTTTTCTAAGCAACCACAAGGGTTAGAGACTCACTTTTTTTAAAATGACAAAATGGAGACTCTTATGCAATATCTTGCTTCCAGCAGCTGGAATTTTAAGGAAAAAAATACATACAACATCCGGAGGTTGCTGACAAAACCATAAGGCTTGGTAACCACTGCAATATGCTGTAAAAAAAATGCTGTCCATTTCCCCTCCACACATAACTCTCTAATTTGTAGAATTCAGTCTCTCTTCCAAAGGTTATGGCAGCGTTTACTGAACCAGTGTACTAAAATGAACTATTTGTAACTTCTTTAAAGAATTTCCATTAAAGCATGTCTTGGATGGCTCAACAAGCAAATACCACTGATGCTACAGCTGTCACAGACAAACAAACAGTATCTGTGCTTGGATGTGATCAAAACATTGTTTTATGGAGAAGCAGCGCTCCCAAGACCATCACAAACCCACATGGCGTCTGTGAGTGCCAGATTTTACGTTCACATCTCAAAGTAAACTCAAAGAAATGGAAAATCACAAGTAGACACAGAGCCCCTTAATGATTTCATCAACAGCTTAGAAGAGTCCTGTGCTGTGTTTGTTCTGGCAAATATATGAAATATCTAAGCCTCATGAAAATGCAAGTGTTGGAGCATGTAAATAAATTATGAAGCAATTTCTCCCACTCTAGAAGAGCCCTGGCTCTTTCTGGCCCGTGGATATTCACACACAGATGCATGCTAGCGTATGCTGATCTTTCCATACGTACGCTCCCAGACTCACCCTAATTTTTGAAACATTTCCCCTGACCTGCACCAGGTTTACAACTGCAGGAGCTTGCTGCTTTGAAGCACCCTTACAGGTCACATAGCCTTCCAGGGTGCATATCTCCATCCAGGATTTTGGTGCTGTGATGCAGTTGCCTTGCAGCTCTGTTGCAAAAGCAGGATTCCTTGGGGCTAAGAGGCTGTTTTGATGACCACTGAAGATACACATTCTTTAGATATAATGTTCTAGTGAAAACCTGGATAGCAAAAATGCTTCAGTCAAAATGCAACCTATTTCAGCTAAAAGTGGAAATCACTCTGCAGATGCTGCAGCACTGGAGCCAATTCTCATTCATGCTAAAGATCCTTTACACTGCTCAGGAGAAAGACAGGACACTTCGTATGGCACCAGCGTTAATTCACACCCCATTTAAAATCCCTGCAAGATGGAGTGAAAATCAGGCTCTGCATCCAGAGCAGGGAGGTCAGCAAGAGGGAGAGAGTGTTTTGCAGATAAGATCTCCGTCTCCAAGCCGGCTGCTCAGTTCTTCTGGTTTGCTTCTCAGCAAGACAGAGCTCACTGCGTATGTCAGAGCCTGAAAGCAGAGCTTCTGGCTTGCCGTGGCAATTCTGCCTAACCCAGCACTCCCAAGAACAAAACCAATGCCCCGGGGGCCTCTCGCAAACTACCTTGAGCCGCTGCAGTCTCTTGTTGCAAACAGGGACATACATGGCCAATCGGTGCTTAGAACTGCTACAAGCTTCTATTTCTAGCTTGGGGTGATCTTGTTTGATGCAATGCTATGGCCAGGTGCAGCCAGAGCTGCTCGTGACCACAGAAGGGATAATGTTGCAGAACAGGCTCATATCCCCAGGCTAGGATAATATTCCTGGACTGTTAACTCCAGCCAGGGCCAGAAGGAAGCCACACTGGACTGAAAAGTGCCAGAGATATGTCCTGAGTTACCTGGGGTAAAATTATTCTCGCTGTAACCACCTGGATTTTGAAGGACTGGCTGCTCTTCCCTGGCACTATGTGACTCAGTTTCCAACAGACACTGCGCACAACCTTTGTGGATCCATCACAGGGAAAGATCCTAGGCCTAAGAAGAGAGGACTTGCCAGGCAGGTCTTTGGAGGTGTGCTTCCGCCCTCCTCTGTGCCACAGAAACTTTTGCTGAGGAGGTCTTCTGCTCTGACAGACCAGCTGAGGACATGGATGGAAGTTACACCATTCTTGATGCTGCTTTTTAAGAACCTCCAAGAAAGGACATTCATTTCTTTCCCAAGTAACCTAGTCCACTGGTTTGCTACCCTCACCCATGGAAACATTTTTCTGATCCCAAATGCTGATGTCCCTTGCTACGATCTAAGACAAATACAGCTTGTCTTCAGCTAGCGTGAACATGAAGAACGCATTACTCTTCCACAGCTGACCTCACAGATGTTTGGAGATTGCTATAACCCCTGAAGTCCTCTCTTCCTTAAATTAAGCAACCTTCCAATTCTCCCTGTCTTCCCTGGAAGATCATGCTTTCTAGACCAACACAAGCTTTTACCTTTACCTATGGTCCCTATTTCCCCTATCCTGTGACTGCACATCAGTGCTCAGCATAATGAAACCTGCCGGGAACCTACCTCCCGAGGCAACCTGCGGGACTTCAAGCAAGCAGCAAAATGAGCAGTGAAGAACAAGCTTTGGTCTCCACCAGACCATTTTCAAAGCACAATAAATTGCAATAAAAACTCCTGTAACACTAAGCTGTGGCACAGTGTGCCGCTCCAGGAAGCAAGGAGCCTGATGATTCCACAATTCCACACTGTCTTCTCCAAGAGAGCACCCTGGCTTTGAACAGAATTGCCTCTTGGCCACAGCTACAGCCAAGTGTGGCGCTCACTCTTCATCCTCAGGCAACAAGGTGAGGAGGGGAAGGAGCCAGTCTTTGGGGTACAGTTGCACAGCTAACACCCACTGGTCTGAGGTGCTAGAGGTAAGGGCTTTTTTAAATATCAGGCTCCTGCTGCTTTTTTGAGGTATGGACTTTAGGTATGGCTGGCAGATAGGTCCTTTGTTGAAGTGGCTCTAAAGCAGGACAAGAGAGACTAGATCTGATGAGATGTGACTGTTTTCACCTCTAGTGCTTCATGCTCCCCAACCCTTTGGGGTTTTGGTCAGGTATAGGACACCACAGGAAAGGGTTGTCTAAACAAAAATGGAGGAGATTGAGCAAGCTGAGAGCAGTTGCAAGGACAGGCCCTTCACTTTCTGCTGGAGCAGGGAGCTGAGACTATTAGTTTGGAGATTCATGTCCACCAAGATGCCACAGGGGTGGCCACAAAGGGAAGAACTGCTCCTTGGCTGACATCTCATGGACTCCAGGTGAGCCAGGGCTTCCTCAGGCTCTCAGCATAGGTAAGGGGGAGGTAAGAGAGGCGCAGAAGGAAGGCAAGACATCACATCAGCCCCCCAAAAAGAGAACACAGTCATTCTTCCAAACTCACTGTAGTGCTCAGACTGCTCATCCAGGACTAATTTTTCAGTTATCAGTTTCACATATTTAATGAACTAAACCAATTATCCATCTTTTCCACCAAGTGTGGAAGACTTGTCTCCTCAGCAAAGCAGAAATATGGGAAGATGGATTATGTGTTTCTGAAAGTGCCAGGTAAGAGCGGGGAAAGGAGCCAGGCATTGGAAAGGGAGGAGAGTGGACGGAAAAGGCCAAGGGAGTTAATGCTTCAACTCTGTATTTAAACAGGAAAAGTGATATCACTGCTGATTACAAACTCAAATTAGTATAAAACTAAACCTACTGCATGTGTCAACACTGTTTCTAGAACCATAAGTCACAGGTGCAAGCTGAAGTGCCACCTTCTTCTGCAGGTCTGCTAGCAGTGAGGCTAGTGCTTCAGGCAGGCCCTCTCAAGCCCTGCTATTCCGTCAGCAAGACTGTCCAAACCACCAGAGAGAGGAAAACTGCATTGCTGCCACCAAATTTCCACCTGCTCACTGTGTTTTCTCCCATTAGCCAGTCTCAATACTCCTAGCCTCAATATTCCCAGCCTCAATATTCCCACTTTCATAAGAAGCTTGCAATGAAGGGGCAAAATTCATCCAAGCACTAAAAGAATAATTTTTTTTTGTTAAAGGCAGAGCAAGCACCACAGCCCTTACTATGAGAGCTGGTACGCGGTGGAGGCTGAGGGACTTTTTTGCCATGTTAGCCACTATTTCCTCACCCTTGGACTAGTGTGAAGGATGGGAGCTCTCTGGTGGCAAAATGTGAATTTGCAAAGATGGACTTTTGGTGGCCCCACTGCTTCTCCCTGCTCCCGTGGAAGGCACAAGAACACAACAGAAAACTAGTCCTGTGCTGCCCTCTCCTACAGCACTGAGAGCAGTCAGACCTGAACGCTGGACAAGATGCTTTTTAGTGCAGGGGTGCCTGTTTCAGAGCCTGGCACAACTCCTGTCTTGCAGCCTGCTCCTCATGACTCAGCAGCTCTTTCTTTAGCCCAGGCAGGCAAGGTGTGCTAGGACACAGCCCAGGAGGTACCTGCATCTGATTGCATGACAAAAGCAACAGCAACCAGCCAGATGAGTGTTTACTAGGGGCTGCTGTGGCTCCAGTCCAAAGACAACAGGGGACAGCACTGCTCCGGGAATCCGAGACACTAGAGAGAAAACAGGAAAGCTGATGGGATGTCTCATGGGAAGCCAACAGCAAAATGAACGGGAAGTGTGTGAAACTGGTCTGCTTGGACAAACACCAGCAGCTGTGTAACCTGCCAGCCAAGGGGAGAAACATCTCCTCCGTCCTCACCATCAGGAGATGGTGAACAGGAGAATTTGGGTGAGAAAGGGCTTGGACTGCCATCATTTTCACAAAACAACAGGCCTCCACTTTTCTCTACCTGATTTTTAGCAGTGCCTTCTCAGGGAACAGTCAAGCTCAGGTGTCCAGTAGCCCTCAAACAGCTGGGGTCTCAGGGGATCTGGAGGAGCCAAACCACCCCATCTCATACAGACAGCTCACGTATGAGGCTCACTCCTTAAGGCCCACCTTGACACCTGGTTCTCAGCTGCGTGCCACTCTGCTTGCAGATCCGCAGATGCACAGTCTGGACACATCTGGGCATATCCGGTCCCTCCAGGGGACCTGGAAAAGAGAGACAGCAGTGACATGCCACCAATCCTTTCTGGCATGTTCTCTGGGCCACGAGCCCCAGCATGCCAATGAATGATGTCCATGCAACCTCAGACAGCTCTTCCCACCTCTGGCCCAGGGCAGAAGCCTCCTGCCCAGCTGCCCCTCCGCAAGGTGTAGCGAACGCTAGGAGCCTTCACGGGTTCCAGCGGTGACGAGCCCAAATCAGGAAGGATGAAATCCACAGCAGGTTATTCAAAATGGAGGGATGATGTCAAACTCAGGACGTGCATGCCTGTGCATTGGAGGCTGGCAAACCATCTGGCTGATCTCCTGCTACCAGCTCACTGCCTTCGTCCACCCTTCTCCAGGCATCTGCTGTCAGGAAGAGGATACCAGGCCTGGGACACCCCTGGTGGGAGCTGAGCTGTCACATCTCGGGCCCTAGCAGAGCCTGTCCGTGCACAATTCCAGCGTGGGCAATGCTTTTTGCAGTCTGAGAGACCGTACCATGCTCCAGAAGCGCCCTGGGGCTGGCCGAGTGTGTCAGCTTAAGCCTCTCTGCAAGAGGCGCTGGCAGTAGCTGGGGAGAAACAAGGGTAGGGGAAGCCACAGAGGGGCTTAATGCTGCGGAAGAGGAAAAAGAAAGGGTGTGTGTGTGTAAGATTTGGGAACTAGTAGTTGGCACGATGCTGAGGAAGTCGGCTCTGCTCTCTGGCAGACGTGTGGACAATTCCTCTCGGGCCAGCAGGTGGTGCCCTGCCCTCAGCCACCACAGGCCG
>NW_009260136.1:1143850-1150779 GCF_000687185.1 Egretta garzetta
GGGCGATGCTCAGAAGCACCTTTTCCACAGCTGAGACAGCAAAGCGTCGCCTGTTGGGAGAAGGCCTCCTGTGGCGGGGGAATGCTGCCCAGGAGTTGTGTTTTGGTTACATTCCAGTCTTTTTGAACCAGCAGAAGTGCCAGAGCCCTGGGGAAGGATTGCAGGGCAGCCTGCACAAGGAAGAAGTCGCGCCGCCCGGACAGATTTAGCCCGTCCACCACTGGCCGGGCTCCTTCAGAAACGCATCTGCAGTCACGCTCCTTGCCAGCACCCACGTACAGCGTGCTGGGTGACTACCCATCAGGAGATGTGAGCAGCGCTACTCAGGCGATGCAGTGGCTCCAAAAGACACCACTGGTTGCTGAGAGACTGCAAACACACGGGCTCACCAAGCTGGTTCATCCCACCAGACCAGCCAGCCTTTCTCCAGACGGTGTGCCAGAGGAGAGCCAGCACAGGCCACCTTCCAGGCACAGAACAGATCTAAGGAGAACAGTGGGAGAGGGCTGCTCCACTCACACTACCCTGTTTGTCAGTGGAGACTTCCCCACAGCCACCTCACTGGACAAGGCCGACCGCAACAGGAATATATAGCTCACCATGGCCCAGCTATCAGCCCAGATGGCTAGCAGAGCTACAGCTAGGAAGCCACTCTTGACCCCATTCTTGATCTACACATAAGGACCACATCCTGCCACGATCACACCCACAGCACAGAGAGGAGAGAGGTCAGGGTTACTGTCGGAGGTTCCCACCCATGGCTGTGTGCTGCCTGCCCATGCACTCGCAGGAAACACAGCGAGACCCTCCTCTCTTCCAGTTTGTGTCTCTGCAATACCCTCCTACTCCTCCACCTCACCTCGCGCAGTCCAAGTGGCAGAAGTGGTAGGAATGTTGTCTGTCTATGCATGAGGCAGGCTCATCAGGAAAGCAACACCATTTTTTAGACTACCTGGTATATTGGAAGGCAAAAAAAATAAACGAGCAGCAACCTGGTCTGCTTGCTCTCCCTAGCAGCCACCCATAACGCTGCTGGCGCAGCCAGCTCTCATAGCTCTTAGACCCATCGGGTCCCCAGCTGTGGGCAGGAGCTTTGTCCCACTGCCTGCCCCAGGTGTGCTCCACAGGCACTGGCAGTGCTGTGGCTTCTTGCCAGCATCACAGTAGCCAGAGCTGTGCTTTGGAAAGGAGTGCTTCCCCCTCCACACCTGCCTCTACATCTCAGGCCATCTCAGGTCCTAGTAACCACACAAAATTCTCAGAGCACCCCCCTGGTACAACACCACATTCCCAGAAACCACATTCAGTCCTCTTTCATTACCTCTGGACAGTTTTGAAGGGGCTTTCTCTACCCTCTAGCAAATCCTCCCCAGCTATCAGGCTGCTGTTGAACACCCGTCATGATGACTAATATGGTCTCATTGCTTCCTTTTTCATTACCCCATGCGTTTCTTATCTTACAGTTAGACAGTAAGCAGATTAGGGTGGGGATTTTCCAGAAGATGCCTGTACAGCACCTTGCACGATTGGTGATAATCTAGTGGTGGCTAATTCACATGCCATCTAATCTTACCCTCAGAAGCCCTCCTTATAATGAACTCTCAGGAGTTCATAATGAACCCCAGGAACAAGAGCCAAGCTTCCCCCATTCCTGAGAGCTAAACCTAGACAGGTTCAACAAGTGGTGACAGCCCCAACAAACACAAACAGGCCTCGAGTTACCAAGGTAGAAGAACGAGCCATCCTGCAGAAGCAACACACCAAGAGGTTTCTTTATTATTCTGCTGCAGCTAAGTGCAAATCTGATCATAAAAAAAAACCTGCTACAACAACCTTCTGCCTGGGTCACTGTGTGAGAGGAATGGTGGTTAAGCTAGTCAGGAAATAAAAAATTATTAATGGCACTGCAGATAGCTCTCAGCAGCAACCACCTCCACGCCTGGAATGAAGCCCACATAAGCCACAAGTGCTTATTCTCTCAGAAATTCATGCAGCCATGCTGCATTCGATGTAGCAGCATCATCATCTTTACATGCGCAGAGAAGAGATGGCCTAAGGGTTAGGGTGTTGCCCTGTAGAGGCGGTGAAGACTTCATCAGACTCACCACAGGTTTCCTGCCCGAGGCTGGCAGAGTCATGCAGCCTCTCTCAGCTCAGCCCTCCCCCTCTATAAAAGGGGGTGCGCACACAGCCCGGTCGCACAGCAAAAGCTCAGGAGTGTCACCACACTAAATACTGCAAAGCACTTGGGTAATGCAGCCAGAGATGCTGCTTAAAGCTTTACCCACTGGTTAAGAGGCATTCAAGGCCTCAGTGTGCTTAGCATGAGCCTCCCTTCTCAGACTGAGGAGGGTTTAAGATCCAATTCACCTGCATGCAGGGAAACCAACACATCATTGTAAGCTTTGCTTCTTGCCTGTTCTGAGGATTTAAGTGAGAGTTGAGGAGTGGCTAGTCCTTAAGCTGATTCTGGGGCAGGATACATTTCATTCTCATCATACAAAGTACTCTGGACAGGCAACAAAAGTGGAAAAAAAAAAAAGGAAAAAAAAAAAATTAAACAAGCCAGGTAGGAGAGTAGCTTGATGACATTCTTGCATATTTAAATTAACATGGAGCTGTTCCATTCCTGAGCTGCCTTCTTGTGTTATTCCCTCCTACGTCCTTCTAGTGGTGAAAATGCCCCAGAGGTAACAAAGCATCGGGCTTCCCCATCACACTCAATCCAGAATGGTTCTGATGGGGCTGATGCAATTAGCCAGGTTTTGCAGCAGTAAGCAGGGTCAGATTTTGGTCCAGTTGTTGCCAGCCTGCAGAGTTTTTACTGTATGGAAATTAAAAGGACTGCAACCTCCAGCAATTGTGGAAGCTGAGAGCAAATTAAAAAGAATATGAGTTCTGGCATTCATCCTCCGCAATTTAGGACAGCCTTTTCATTACTGTAAAAATAGCACATATTTATAAGCAACAGCCAGCTCCGATCTCCGCTAAATCTCAGATTGCATTATAGAAAAGGCAGTAACAACATTAACACTTCATAAACGGGAAACAAAGGCAAAGGGGAAAAACAGCTTGCCCAGCCTCACCCCGCAGGCGAGGGCAGGGGTGGGTTTGGACCAGACTCCCGGCTCCCGGTTCCTGCATGCTGCCTGCTGTATCACACCACCTCCTTGGAAAAGGAATGGAGCACCACAGCGGTTTCTGGAAATCACCTTTAGCTTCTCCTCCTCCCTCAAAATTTGCCTTTAAATTTTGATTCCGGTGCATCTACTAAGCAGAATGTTTCAGCAATGCACAGCAACTCAAAGCACTCTCAGTGCTTTATTTCTGCCAATGAAATAGCTGTGACTGTAAGGTTTACAGAGACTTTCTGTTCCTGGCTAAAATTATCTTTGCTGAGCCTTGCGACGCCAAGAGCACAGAGCCAATATTCCATAAGCCCCGAGAAAAAAGGACTACATTTCAGGCACGCTCAGCTACTGTGGTTACAGTAGCATCCATCAGCCACGACCAAAGCTCAAGGGCCACCACCATATCAGGCCTCGCACAAGGGGACATCGCCTGCTTCTTTGCTGCACGAGACAGTGGATAAAGCCAGGGCCTGATCCTGCCGTCCGGGTGCTCAGCAGTTGCGAGGTGGTTGTCCAGCCAAAGAGGAATCCCAAACTGCAAGATCGGGGAGAAAGGGTAGGAAAAGACAGCAGGTGGATACAGACAGATGGGGGAAGCGGGGGCTAGCAGGGAGACAACAGCAATTAGCATAAGCCGAGGCAGTCTCAGCTCACCAGCTGCTTTGCCGATTGTCTGCCTCCCTGATTTCCAAGAGCAAAGAAGCAATTTGCCTAAGAGAACAGTCAGTAGCTAAAACTGCCCCTCAGAACTGAAAGCGTTTCGAAAAAAAAACCCCGACTTCCATGGTACAAAAGCAAGGCTTGCAGGGCTGTCATGTAGGAGTTTGCCTAAGTAAGGCATGGAGCAGGCGGCTCAAAACAGCCACAAAATACTTCAGAGTGAAAGGCTAAAAAAGGAAGGTTTTAGAGGAGGAAATGAGTCAGTAGCTTGGAGGACGAGAGGGGGAGTTCAAATAGCTGAGGCATATAAAGTAAGCAAGTAGTCACCATCTCAGATGCTAGAAAGTCAGTGAGGTGGATGTGTTGATCTTTGGTTTCTGTTGATGCAGGGTCTCATTCACCAACGGGAGTCCGTGGGCAACTTTTTATATTGCCCATGCTGGGCTTTGAAGCGGTCCTTCACTGGACAGGCGCTTGTCAGCTGCAATTCACAACAGTGTTTCAGACTGGAGCCAAAGCGGTCGCCACCAGCTACAGGACTGCTGAAATTTCGTGGGCTCCCCCATGGCTGGGGAGTGGATTTTCCGGAGGGAAGTTTCAGATTAATTGCAAATGCTGTTTGCCTTAAGAGAGGGAGGGGGATTCACCTTTCGAGATGGTTCGTCCAAATATCCAGCTTGAGCTTTCAGCCTAGCTTATTTATAGCTCTAATGGTAGGGAAAAAGGACAAAGCTTATTCAGCGTTGAAAAGCAGCAAGGCTAGTAAAAACCCTCTGTCTCCACAATGCTGTAGCAATCGGGTTTTGTAGCATTAATTTTTTTTCCTTGGTAACAACCTTGTATTGTACTGACACCCTGGGGGTGAAGGGGTGAGTCTCAGCTCCTGGAAGCCTTAACCTGGCTCACTCGCACACCACCACAGCAGCTGGCTCTAACGGGGTGTGCATTAGCCAGGCAGTAAGCCATGAGAGGGTTAGCGTCGGTGTGGCAATAAGCCACAAGGCATCGACTTCCTCACTTCTGCCCCACGTCCCTGTCCCGTCAAAAGGGCAGGACTGATGAAAAGGGAAAAAAGGCACCAAAGCTCCCTCCTGCCATCCCCAAAACCGTGAGCTTTGCCTCAGTTCAGGCACCGAGACGACAGCTACGTAGCTGCTGCACGAGGACCCTGCTGCAAGCCCTCTCCGAGGGAAACCGCAGCACTGCAAACGGTTGGGGTGACGCTTAAGGTCACAGGCACGTGAGGAACGGGCTGCCAAGACGGAGAAGCAGCACAGGCCTGGAAAAACACTCCCTTTCCCCTACATGAGCACAAGCACGGGATTTACATACAGCAGGGGTTCCCAAACCATGACATATGTACTGCTGATCGCCGGCAGGCAGCTCCTGGCGCAGAGCTGGGGCTCCCAGTGCCCGTGCTGGTAGAGCACACAGAGGCTGTGGAGCCCTGTGCTGAGGCAGGCTGGTACCACCATAAGCCACGCGCTCGTCAGTGCACTTTGGGACACAGCTCCTTGCCTCTAGCTTCTCCAAAGCACCGCAGCTGCCGTGTTTCTGCCTCACCGGGCTACAGGGTTTTGTCTTTTGGGGAATGAGGCCTTTCAAAAAGCCACCATGGTTCTCAGTGAGTGCCCTTCCCAGAGCAAGCACAGCTTTCCCACGAGACAGAAAGAAGTGAGACACCTCCCTTACTCTGCTGGTAAAGGAGTTCCTGTCCTTGCTGAGGTTCCTTTAGCTAGTTAGATACCTTCTCAACCCACAGCAGTGTTTCCAAAAACACAAGATGACCTCTTGAAACAGACCAAGCCAGCAGGCCGGTTCCAACTCATTTTCCCTTATAAGTATACAACATGAAACAGCCCCAGCCCTGTTCTCGTGGCCTTACATCATCCCTTCCCCTCCTCCCCAGGATGTCTTACTTCTGTACCCCGCTTTCATAGTGAAACCCATCTACAAAGTGCAAGCTTGGAACAGTAACAGACAAATTACCCACATCAATTAAGACGAAAAAGCACAGCTGCCCCCGGTCTCTGTTACCTGCCACCGGAGATGGAGGTAAGCTACAGCACTGTGCATCACCAAGCAGCCCCTGCCTGGATTTTACCTCCCAGGCACGCAGCGTACACTGGCACTGGGCTAACAGTCATGGTGGAAACACAGGACCAGAACAAGCTGTCCAAAGAACCCTATTTGTAGGACTGAAGCTCTACTATTGCACAGGCATTTTATCTGACTTGTTTTAGAACTGCATGTTTAAAACAACAAAAACCCAAATATGTTCCTACTAAATTCCTGTTATTACTTCCAGAGTCAGTTAAGACTTTCATCCAAATTTAAGCATTCCTTGATTAAAAACATCAGAAAAGAGCCTAGGGAGGAACAACCCACCCGCCCCAATTTAGGTCTAAGTCACACCGGTAGGTCTTTGCTAATTTCACCACAAATCTCATGCAAATGCTCTTGCAAAAGGGACCCCCGGTCAGCGTAAGCCAGCCAACACAAGAGCCTAGCACAATAGGACTCCTTTTCCCGTGCAGGCGTCTTCAGGGTCTTTATGCAACTTTATCAAACGTGAACAGGCATAAAAAAAGGGCATCTACTGGGGTACGCAGCAAGGAGGGGGGGAAAAAATCAAAATGCAACACCCTGAAGTAGAAGAGCAACATGGATGGAAACTGTGTGCTGTGGCTCACGCCTTTATTACTGCAGCTTTACGCTAGCTGTAACCTGGGATGAAGTATTGCAGCCCTGAAAGCATGCCGTTGAGTCTTGGTTTTGTTTTCTGCTTACAAGCAAGCAGAGAGACCCAGCAAAAAGGCTTGATGCCGGGGGCTCTTTGCTCACCAACTCAAGCCGGGAACACCACTGCAGTCAGGATCTGGTAATGAAATCTAACTGTCTATATGTTTTTTAACGTTAGCAGGCGTTTCTGTAATCTGATTACAAAAAGCCTGAGCCTTCACTGCCCAGAAACGTTACGGAAGTAACATTTTCGCAGCATTTCAGAGCGAGCAGTACTGCAAGGAAGAGGGAACAGCAGCTTCTCCAAGCCCTCCCCAGCGTCGGCAGCAGCTTCTTCCCGGCGGCCAGCTTTCTCCCGAAGACAAACCCTTCATTGTTTCAGCCACCTGAAATAAA
>NW_009260136.1:1152257-1154411 GCF_000687185.1 Egretta garzetta
CTTCCCCACAGCCGAGGGGTTTCGGGCCTGGCCTAGAAAACGGCGGCGGCTCCTCGGCGGAGACGAGCACCCGTCCTTCCGCCAGCCGGGCCCCAGCTCCGCCGTCGCCGGTGCGCAGCCCCTGGGGGCCAGGCCGCCCTTAATCGGGCCCGGCTGGAGTCAGCAGTCCTGGTAGCAGACAAAAGCAGGGAAGCAAAACCGGCGGAAGGGGAGCGCCGGTGGTAACAAACACGCTTCTGCAGTGGCTGCTCGAAGGAGCTTAAATTGTAAAGTACTCGCCGCAAGGGCTTGGGAGATTTTTGCCTTGCTTCTCTGCACAGAGAAGGTATAATGCTGGAAACATTATATCTTAAGATACAGTGCTGGAAATAGAGGAAATGTATTAAACGTACACGCTGGCTTGCCTTTTTGTCTGCCTTTCAAAAAAATGCCAGGGGACTCCTTTCATAAATGGGGCGGAATAGACCTAAACGGCCACTATGCTTCGCGGTGGTTTGTTTTCTGTTGATTTACCTACACTAAAACTTTACATCCCCGTTTAACTCTGGCTACCGAGACTGACAAATTCACTTGAATTATTCGCTCATGCAGTTTTAACTGCTGTCCCGTTTTTGCTTGAGTCATGCACAAACACTTGTCCAGCAACAAACCTGTGACTGTTTTGATGCGCTTGCTGAGGTTATTTGCCTTTAGTAGAGGGGTTATATATTGAGGCCTTCACGTGCTATTTACCATTAGTTTCCTCAACATCCAGTAAATAAACTTTTAGTCTGCATAGACCTGGCAGACAGGATGTGCTACTAATCTCCCTGCTTCCTATAGCACCTGAGTCAAAGCATCTATGGCTGGTCTGCAGCATGGAGCAGAGCTAATGGGAGTTGCAGATGAAGCTGCTAAAAGTCTGATGAGACTTGCAGCTCTTGTTTAAAATAGGCTTGTCTGAACAAGCTAGCTACCACCTCTGCAGTATGCAAACCTAGTTTAGAATGACTACTCGGTGTGTCAGGCTTCATCTTGCTTCAGACAGAGAATTCCCCAGTCAGCCAAAACTAGTATTTCTCATAGTGATCTCCTTTTTGAAATAGGGTCTGGGTTGTGGGGTTTTGGTTTTGTTTGTTTGCTTGGTTTTTTTTTTAAGATGCTTTCCAGTTGCTGCAAATCAACTTGCTTTTGGGCAAAGAGTGTTAGGCCTTCTGGCAGTGTACAGTAAAGCCAGCAGGAGGGCATCATTTGGTATCAAAAGAGCATTGGATTTTCTGCTTTTGTATCTTGCCACAAGGTTCAATCTCTTTGCTACTGGATTAAATGAGTCCATGGTCTTTGGAGGACCATGCAAATTATTTTTCTTGGTTGTTAGTCGGTACTATTCCCAAATCTGTGTAATTACAAGGTACATGTGCCTCATATACAAGATGACAGCCTCCTGACAATTGATAGTGTGGGTGTCTGGCGTGTTCCTACTTGCCTTGTCAGAATATCGTTATCAAGAGGCTCCTGCTGGGAGCAAGGGCTGACCTAAGCGATCTCATGTGGGAGAGCCTGCAGACAGCCAGAACTTGCATGTAAAGCTGTCAGAGCTTTTTGCTTGCCTCACTGTTCACTATTCACAGTGATCTCCAGGAAGGATACCTGGTAATGAGTACTGGGATGCCCAGAGCAGGCCTTCAAAGCCTGTTTTTAAGGGTGAGGCTTAAGCTTTATGTTTCTGTAGGTGCCTGGAGGGCCGCAAGAAAACTCTTACAGACACTTGGGCTCATAATAGCTGATTTCTGTGCTGATTGTGTCTTTTAAGAAGCTCTGCTTTCCTACAAGAGTCCTGTTGCGTACCAACTCACACCCGCATTACCTTAAAAACATGCGTTTCAACACAGGAATGGGCACTACTCAAAACTTCTGCCCTGCTACCGGCTACCGCAGTTCCTGTTTTTCAGCAGCGTTGCTGGGATTGCCTTTTGTGGGTATTGCTTGTTCTACCTACCTCGATAATTATATCAGGAGTGCACTTCATGATAGCTCGGAGAAGGTGATGATTTCCTCTTTGGCTGAAGGCTGAGGAAATGACCTCCAGGAATTCAGGGGAGATTTTTTTCCCCCTGTTTTTTTTTTTTTTTTTTTTTTTTTTTTTTATTTTTTTTTTTTCTTTTTTTTTTTTTT
>NW_009260136.1:1154521-1167325 GCF_000687185.1 Egretta garzetta
CCCCCCCCCCAAAAAAAAGGCTCCAAGTAATGCAAAATAAAAAAAACTTGAGACTAGCTGGCAAGATCTGCCTACAAGTGATATGCAAATAACTCTGTACTTCTTGCTGGTTTATGGTGTGCAAATAATGGCCTCTTACACAACAGCAGTAAAAAGGCAGTTTCCTATCATGCTTCAGATCTGAATTGAAGCTTTGGACTTCCAGATGCATAGGCTGCCTGGCACAAAAGTGTCTGTCCGTAGGCAGCAGAGGACATGGGTCTATTGGGGCTTGAAGTAACTGGTGTCCCCATGCTGGTGCTGGTCTTTGGGGTGAAGGTAAACTAGTCACACTCCACGCATTGCCTCCTTTCCTATTCAGTAAAGTGTGGGGGGGTGCTAATACCAGGTGGGTTTTCTTGAGTGCTCAAATAACAGATTAAAAACAAAGCAGTATTTAAGATCCTTGTCTTTTTAACCACCCACATTTTCAGTCGGCTTGTTGGCCATAGCTGACACCTTTTCAGGGGCCTGATTTGGCAAAATCTTCTCCCAGTCTGTTAGCTGCAGCCAGGCTACGTCACCCTCCCTATCTGTTAGGTGCCCTCACGACTGACTTGGCCTAGCTTTCCCTTCAAGGTCTTGGTGCCAATGATGTCCTAGGGTATTGCGTGGCAATGTAAGGGACAACTTTATGAAGGCTGCTGTCCCAGAACAGTCGGGTGGTAATAGGTTTAATTGAAAAAATATTTGTCGCAGAGATGTGCTATGACACATTACTGAGTCAGATGGAAATGCCACATGGTTACACAGGCAGTTCTGGCAGCGGCAGGGCATTTTGAAGGTAGATGGGAGGTATGGTATGCCAAGCACAGGGGAAATAAGGTGTTTGCTGAAGAAACCGAGACCCAAATACATGGTGGTAATGTGACTAGCAAACATGGGAGTACAGTGTTCTCGAATCCCTGCCTTTGCAATTAAACAAGGCATACTTTAATAAGTTCTTGGTATCAAATTCTGGAAAAATTGATGATGCTTTTCCAAGAAGAAAAAGTTTCCACTGTGGATAGTTCATGCTGGGGTATACAACGTGTGTGCACGGTTCCCAAACCAAGTGAAGAACTGGTTCTTGATACATCCCTGTAGATAACATGCGCAGGCACCACTATGGGGGGGCTCTTAGCTTCTGATCATGGGAAAGAAAACCCACGCTGTAAGATTGTCAATACTTAAAAACAAATTTAGGCCTTCAAACTTGTCTTGAGGCAAACTAAGTCATTAGTTTAAAGTCTTCTTGACTGTCTTACAGGTAAGGAGTGAACAGAGACTTTTCTTAGGTAAAATATTTTAAATATTCGGGGAAAATACTGGAGTTCACAGCACTTCTTAACAAAAGAGAAGGCAAATTTCATTGTGTCAAAGTTGCATTTCAGCGCAGGCTTGCTACAAATCCAGTTTATCAGGTGTCTGGCATGTGTCTCACTCCTGAAATGGCTTTCTGTATGTGGGGATTTTCTTGAGAAAGCTTTGGATTATTCCTCAGTCTTCCCCCATTTAGATTAAATCTCAGTTGTAGAGTACTTGGTGATGGAGGCACAATGTTGGAAGCTATTAGTGGAGGCAGCTGGGGACGGCTCTTGCAGTTGGAAGCCTGCTAGACAGAAGGCTCTCTCTTTGGGCTGCCCTGTGTAGGGACGGCATTCTGCTCTCGCAAGACTTCTGCAGTGCTTTGCACTTAAGGCAGGAACGGTGGCTTTGTGTAGGGGATAAGGGCCACTGTGTTACTGCAGCGCATGCTGACAAGGCATTTAATGCAACCATTACCTCATGTGCCTACAGCAGTCTATATGAAAATACAATGGGGATATTGGTATAAGTGCTCCAGAATAACGTACAAGGCAACGCTGCCCGCAGGACACGCCGCCTTTGCAATAGTTGCATGGGGGTACTAGGGGAGAAATCATTTTTCCTGATTCCCTCAGAGAAACTGAGTCTGTCCATTCTTGGCTGCCTGGATGTCTCCCTGAACGTGCTGTACTGGCGTCATTTTCCCATCTGATAATTAGGTGGCTTGCCTCCTTGCTGCTGCCGTGTTTCAGTGAGGTTAACAGGCCTGCAGTTAAGGTCCTCAACGCCTATAGAAACAGGCTGGCTATTTGAATGTAGTCTTTTTCTCTGCAGTTGGGTCCAGAGAATGGTTTTAAGTTGGTGTTGCCTGTGTTACTGGGTTTATCTGTCCCTTGCAACAAAATGTCACCAGCTAATGGTCATGTATCCAAGAAGTGTCTGCAGCATGTACTGCGCAATGAGCAGCGCCCATGTACCAGTCCAGAGTTGGATAACGGCTTTCATGCTGAAAAAGGAACAGAACCAGGCTAGCTGTTGTAGCCCTGCAGTGTTCAAGCCAGAATGCACAAAATAATAATGAATGTGCTGTATTGAATCCTCTGAGCAGAGCGATATTGGGCCAAAGGGAGAAAATCCAGACTAACAAATAAACGTTTATTCTGTCATTACTGGCAGGGTGGAGGCTTCTCAACAGCTATTATTCTGGACAGATCAGCAGAGACACAGTTAAAATGTCGATTGAGGACATGCATTTACGACTGTGGCATTTCTCCTTGTTCCAGTGCTCTTAACAGTCATCCCATTGCTGCCCTACACAGAATGGCTGCAACCAACTTACAACAAAAGCTGCCTAGGGTTTGGGGTTTTTTTTCCTTTTTAAGTATGGTTATTAAGCCAGTCATGGCTGGTACAAGTCCAGGGTCGAAGAGGGAGTCCTACAGTTACAAAAGTAGATCCTCTTTTTGGAAGCAATTAGTTGCACCGGAAGTTTATGGGTTCGTGTCAACCCCTAGTGTGACACAACTATAGGTTTTTCTCAGATGGAACAAATCTGCATTGTCCCTAGCAATATAATGGCTGCTCATGTCAGCCTGCGTGATGAATCCCCAGGGGTTGTACAGCAGCTGTGAAAAGGAGTAGCACCAGTTACTAACAGCCTTTTGTTTTGGAAAGTTTAAAAAAATCCAGTTCTTGCTGTTGTCCCTTCAGTTTCTGGTCAGTCCTGGTTATCAGCTGCAGATTAACAGTGAATTTTGAGTTTCCAGACTGAATACTCTCAACGTTTTTGGAATCTGAACTGACTTGCCAGCAGTGCTCAGTTTCTTTATAAGGAAACAACTTGTCTCCCAACTTGGAGACGTGTTTCTGGCTGTGCAGTAGCACAAGCATATGCTCTTGACTGCACAGTTTGCATCAACCTGTAGCTCCGTTGCTACTGCTTGCTTCTGTCTCTCTGCTGAGCATTCATCTCTCCTGTCAAAGTTAACTTCTTGGCAACAGGATTTGGTGCAGGGGAATTAGCTGTTGTAGTCTTGGAGCAAAGATCAAGAACTGACAGAGGTAAAGCTAGGTGACATGTACTGCTTTCATGCAATTACTAGACTCGTTCCCGTGCTGGTTCAGGCTTTCTAAGCATTTTCTACTTGGAATCTTGGGGGTTTTGTGACTAAAACCTGCGACTTAACACCTGTTGTCAGCTACTGAGGTGCCATTAGTTAGAAGACAAACCTCAGGGGGGAAAAAAAGGTGGTCTTCAGTTCACTGTGGATTTGTCCTTAGTGAATGATGCAGTAGTTCTAGTTGCTGCGCTGTTTGCTTTATTAGGGCAACCTTGTGTTATTCAGAGTCTTCCTAGAGAGCTCTTGCCTACACCAGGCACAGGGGCAGGAGGAGGAAGACCTGTACTCTGCATTAGTTCTCAATCACCCTCTGACAAACTGCAGTCTCTCCATATGGAGGAGGTGACACAGGAATGAGTCACTTTGAATCGATGTTTGCACTTTTGCTCAAATTTATCCTGGAATAGGCTTTCTCCACTTACTTTCCATGCCTTATTGAAGATATGCAGAAGGGTGGCCACCTGCCAGGCAGCTGAGGCATGGTAACTTACTCTCTGTTCTCATGTCCTAAAGTAAGTGCAAGGGATTCTGGATAGATTACCCCTAATAGACAAGCCATGCATTGTAAATCTTGAGGAAGGTCCCCTTGTATTTGAGTGAACCCCTAAAGTGCACTGTTCTCCATGCTAGAGAAAAGCTTCTGTCTCAGATTCACTGCATATGAGATTGCCCTGATTTTGCATAACCAGCACTTGGGAGATCTAGATGCTAAACTCAATGGTATTAGATTCTGCCAGCTGTGCCACCTCTTTTCACTGGGTTAGCAAAGCTATGCCAGCCACTACAAGTCACGGTAGGAGAGATGTTGGTAGGAAAAGGAGAATCTGGGCTCATCTGAGGTCCTGCGTGGTAGGCATTGGTCAAGGCTTTAAAAAAAAATACACATTAGGTAGTTGTCCAATCAATAACCATCACTCAAGGACAGCCTGTTTGAAAGTTAGCACTAAATAGTTCCCCTTCACCACCGATTTCCCTGGTTTTGCAGCTGAACTCTGCTGCTGCTTTAGAACACTTCAATGTTCCCCACAAAATGAGTCCATCAAGCACATTTTGGGGCTGAGCTTAAGGAAAAATAAAATGAAGAACAACCTTTAGTCTTTTTCAGTTGGTATATCTCACATGATGCTTTACTTGACTTGTTTAGTACTGTTGACTGTGCATTTGATAGTGACGTGAGGCAGTTTACACAGAGGGAGGAGGGCAATTTTCCTTACGAGATAAGAATTGCCATTATCTGAGGATAATGTCATTTGAATTTGGAAGACCAAAAACCAGTGGTGGAAGAAGCAGTATTGGAAAGGAATCTCACTCTTTACATTGCACACAGCATTTTGAGCAGATAGATGTGTTGGACCTGCTTCCATTTGTTCTTTACTGCGCTGGCCATGATGTCCTTCCAGCAGTGTCTGCTGGCCAGTATGGCTCCCCATATTTGCAGTATTTGCTATTGCACAGCTGCTTTTAAGCTCTCCAACTTCGCTCCACTCTGAGAACAAAACTCAAATACAAACGCTTCTACCCTGCCACCTCTCTTTCTCTTTTTATTTTTTTTTGTCTTGTTCCCAAAAAAGCAACAGACTGAAAATGCAGTTCAGCCTCTTGTCGTTCTTGCTAGGTCTTGTCCTCTTTATTCTGTGCAGCTGCCTTTAACATTAGATTGGTAATGCTGCATCTGCACCTCCCATTACAGCTAGCACAGGGGGATACCACGAAGTACCTAGAATTTCCCACCAGACTTCGAAGGGCGGGAGGGGAGTTGAAAAGGCAGCTTGCTTTAGAAACGGATGGAGGAACAGCTGGGAAGTAGACACTTTAACTGTTAGACTTGCAAGTTCTCCTTTTAAAACACTGAATTCAGAGCAGCTTCTGAAAGTTGGCTTGTTCAGCTAAAAACTGTATCACTACAGTCCCAGTACCCCACTACACCTCTCTTGATCTCTAAACCAAATTCATGTGACAAGCATGGAATTTGGCCATGTTCTACCTCTGTTCCTAAAGCTGCTAGCAGGCATGGTAGAAGTGGCTAGGAAACTTTGAACAGGAGATCCTCGTGGACTTGTCTAGCCAGCCTGAAATGGGTAACGAAATTAAGCTGCTCTAATGCCAAAGGATCTGCCACAACTGAATCCCAGAGGACAAGGAGTGGACATGTGTGTAAAACTACCCCAAAACAATGTTCTAATATAAGTAGGATTGTGCTTTCTTCGGAATAGTTTTGGTTTAGCAGCTGGCTGTGGGCAGCATTGAGACTCCAGATTCTTTACTTGGCTTGGAAAAAGAGGGCCTGCAGCCTTTTCTGACAAGACTCTCAGGCCACTGGTGACTATTGCCAGTATCTGTTGTCTTCTAGCCTGTGATTTAAGGCAGTGCTGTAATGTAGTTCTGAAAATTTGCAGTGGTAGCCCTGAAGGTCTTTGCTCTTGTCTTTGCAGGCATCTGGAGTACAAGTTGCCGATGAGGTATGCCGTATCTTTTATGACATGAAAGTGCGGAAGTGCTCTACACCTGAGGAAATTAAGAAGAGGAAGAAGGCTGTCATCTTCTGCCTCAGTCCAGACAAAAAGTGCATTATTGTGGAAGAAGGCAAAGAGATTCTGGTGGGAGATGTCGGTGTGACAGTTACCGACCCTTTCAAGCACTTTGTGCAGATGCTTCCTGAGAAGGATTGCCGTTATGCCTTGTATGATGCAAGCTTTGAGACCAAGGAATCCAAAAAAGAAGAGCTGATGTTTTTCTTGTGGTAAGCCATCTTCCCAACTCATTCCTAACATGCAGTCCAAGCACTGTGGGTGACATCTCTGAGTGTGTGTATTGCCCAAGTGGGCCAGATGGCAGGCTTAAAGTGAGCCAGACAGCCTGATGCCTGTATTCTGAGCCATGAGACATTTTGCTTGTTCATAATCAGTAGGACACTGCTTCTATCTATGCTGGATAATAAATGTCACTAATTGCACCTTTTTTTTTTTGGTGTACCCCCCTAGGGCACCAGAACAAGCACCTCTCAAAAGTAAGATGATCTACGCAAGCTCCAAGGATGCAATCAAAAAGAAGTTTCAAGGTATGTAATACAGCTAATGCTCCTAGCTGTGCCATGCCCCTAGAATGCTTACACAGCGAGGCTTAACCATTGGCTAATTGGCTTTTTGGGTTTTTGAGTACTAGTGAGACATGAGAACTTCATAGGTGAAATGCCCCATGACAGAGCCGAAATGAGCTCTGGCTAAAATTTAAACTGTGAGACTCTGAATTTGAGAGGCACTAGAACTGTGCTCAGGACAAGAACAGGCTTGCAATGTGCAACACCATAGCTGTACTGTACAGGGCAGCACATCTGCAGGCTAGAAACCTTTAGATTCATAACACTGAGCTGGATTTTGTGCAGAGCTGCCTCTGTGGCAGAGGCCTTTCAGCCATGTGTCTGTTGAAATGCACAATCTAATAAACTTACTGTGCTGTAGTAGTAGTAATTAACAATTCACTTGATTTAGAGATGTGGTTGTGATTACTCATTGCAAAAGGCATCACATCTCCCAGGTGGAGAAACTTAAGTTCTGTTCAGCCTGTCAGGCACCATGAGCCAAGGAGTAAGCATCTTGCTGCAGCATTCAGAAATTTCATGCTAAGTTGGTCGCTAAGGTGGCTCGTAGCCAGATAGCCCTGCCTGCCTCCCCGCTGCAGTTCCTCATGCTGCGCTGGGCCACAGTCTTGCAGTGTGCAGGACTGACTGGATCATTGTGCAGCTGTACCAGCCTTCACAGGACAAACTGCCAGTGGATTGGAACTTGCCAGCAGATTGGAGCTAGCCAGGGATGCTGCTGTGTGCTGCACACGTGGAAGTCAGAAAAAAGTCAGAAAAAAAAAAAAAACCCAAACAACCAAACCCTGCAACTTTTCTGCTTTTTTCCACATAAGACAGGCTTGGGTTGGGCTCCCCACCCTCCAAAAGAAGAAACCACTGTTAATTCCTTAGGCCAGCAAAGTCTTTCTTGTCTCTGCATCTCAAATTACCGCTGATTCTTTCACCCACCTCTCCAGAGGCAGGGGGAGCTGAGTGCTTGCGTGTAGCATTCTCAGCTGCCATATCCAGGGTAGCACTAGGAATGAGAGTCGCTCATAAGCTAGCCTGCAGTGAAAAGGCTAACAGTCTGAGCACTAATCCAGTGGAACTTCCATATTTCTGTGGTGATATTTGGTGTGTAGCCAGATGTCTCCTGTGTCATAGCAGGCGAAAAACATCTGAATTCCTGAGCGAAGGCAGGACTTACCTGCTCGAGTGACCAATTGCCTCTTCTAATATTACTACCAAGTATGCTTCTTTTATTACTAGCATGTTGAAATAGTGCATTATTGAGTGTTTTGCCTCTTTTTTTAGGCATAAAGCATGAATGCCAAGCAAATGGGCCAGAGGACCTCAACCGAGCTTGCATTGCTGAGAAGCTAGGAGGCTCCCTAGTCGTAGCTTTTGAAGGAAGTCCCGTGTAGATGTCATACAGTGCCACAACTCTACAAGCATTCCATGTTTTAATATATCAATTATGTAAAGCAACCATTCTAGGCAAGGGTTTTCACTAACTGTAGGGAAGCTGTCTTGTAGAATAAAGTAGATTTTGGAGATGTAGCTCGTATGTACAAATGACCCTAAATAAATCAAATCTAAGGATTTATCTTGGTGTATTAGTATTTGCATTGGTTTTCCAGCCCAATACTGTCCCCAATGGATTAACACTAAAGGTCTCAAAAAATTTTGGTCCAGTGCAGCAGTGTATCATGGGATGAAAGGGGGGAGGTGAGAACAATCCAGTTCCTGTTCTTACTTTTCTAAATTGTAACAAGCAAAATTCAGTCAGTCTTTCTGAGGCTACTGGCCAAATTGCCAAACTCAAAAACTTCCCCTGTAACAGTTTAATACAAAACTTAAAACCTATAGTTAAGGTTAGGCTAAAGAGAAACCTGTTGGCACCAACAGTGGGTTAAATTCTTAGTGCTTGCAGTTGCAGAGCAGTGCTAATAATGGCTAATTCTGAAGTTAAACAGAGATAAAATAGGCACACTTTTCTGGAGAAATAGTCCTAAGCCACTCTCTTGTAAACTCACTGTGCAGTAATAGTATTTAAAGGTTCACTTGTTCTGCAAGTTCAATTTTCTTGTTATGAAGTGTCCTGAGGTCTCTTCCAGCCTGAGTGATTCTATAAAAACTGCTTTTCTGTTGACATAGTTTAACTTGGAACTACCTTATTTTCACTAATACACACTTACTAGCGGATCAGATGCTTCTGAGGCTTTTACAAATGCAGATTCTTATATCGGAGCTCTCCAGTTATGGGTAGTACAATGAGAAGGAACCACATCTTAAAAAGTGGTATTCTCAGCCCCAGTCTTTGGTCACTTGGTCCATTTGTCCATAGTTACTATTGATTTAACTTAGTAGAACCAATCAGCCTGACTAATACGGCTTGATCTGGGCTTTTTGTCTGTTAGCTTCTTTAATTCTGTAGAAATGCATGGAAATATCACCTACTAGAAAGTTTGACCTGAAATGCCTTTTGTATGGGGGGGGTGGGGTGGGGTAGAGAACATTCCTGTGCCAGCTACAGAGATCTTGAAAGCTTCCATGTTTCACCAGTGGTTGATTAAAGCTGTTTCCTTTGTGTAATGTGTACATGGGAGTTGCATAGAGTTTTCCTGTATGTCTGTAGAGAAAAAAAAAAAAAAAACCAACCAAATCCCTTAGCCTCCAGTGCGTTACTGTGATATGTTCTGTGCGTGCCAAATTTGAACAGCCTAAATAAATGGGGTTTCCATCCCCTGGGTCAGTGACTGATTCCTCTCCAGCCTCTGGATTAGTCCTGCAGCGGGGCCAGTGCTGCTGGCTGAGCAGGCCGGTGCCCTGCATAAGCTGGGCGCTTGGGGAGCTGGTATGCCTTCCCCTGCTGCCGGCCTGTGCTGCTCGCCAGGGAGAAAGGATGGGGGAAACAGGCTGGAAGGAAAAGCTGGTGGAGGGATTTGGGGGTGGAAAGGAGGTTCATCTGTCTGCAAAGTGAGCTGCCCTCCTTGGCCCTGCACCCCTCGCAACCGAGTGACTGCCAGCCTCTGCCTCCCTGATGGCAACTGGTCTCTTACTTTTAGGCTTTGGACCGTGATTTCCATGGCTTGGGGAGCTTCCTGGGAAACACCTGGTATTTGCAGTCTGAGCAGGAGAAACCCAGCACGTGTCAGTTATTTTGTGCTGCATTCCCTGTAGGAACTGAGGGACCTCCCTCTGGCCAGCCCGATGAAGGCCAGGCAGTTACAGGCTGCCCCTTCCTCTGCAAGCCCTTGCCAGATGTGCAGGGACAGAAAGCTGTACTGTCCCTGCGGCTCCTCTGCAGCGCTCTACGCTGTGCTGGTTTATCTGCCGGGCCAGGGAAATAATGGTCCATTACCTAACTCAGCATGTGCCCTCTCTGGCCATGCTGCATAGTTAAAACCTTTAATTAAAGGCAGGCATTGACTGCTCGCTGTAACTTGGCACCCATGCGGGTCACAGGGTTGGGAGCACACGGTTCTCCGATGCAAAGAGACCCACTGGAGCGAAGCTTTCTGATTGGGAGAAAAGCACACCGGCCTGGTTCTGCGGGCACTTTTACCCTATGTTTCAGTCAACTGTGGGCTTGCCCGAGTGGGTAATCATCCCCATGAGCAGCTCCTCCTTGCCTAGGTGTCTGCAGTACTGGTCTCTGTCCAAAGTCCAGGTTGAGATAAGGAAACCGGAGTGACGGAGTGGGAGTGGTGCTGCCTGACAAACAAAGGGAACTCCCAGCCAAGATCCAGCTGATAACCAGCGCCTCCAGACTGCAGGCATCTTCCAAGAGACACCCTATAAAGGTATGCTTTGGTTAGGAAATGGAGGAGAAGACCCTGCAAAGGGGGAAGGATGTTGGACCTGGAAGGTAAAAGGGCGCTTCCCACAACGTGAAAGCCCTTCGATCAGGGGCTCGGGTACCAAGTGCCTTAGTCCCAGACTTTGAGGGATGAGAGGCCTGAGGTGGCACTTTGGGCCTTGCTTAGGTGTGGTCCCACAGCTTCAGCTGATCTAAGAGGCTTTGGCTGCTTTCAGGACCCTTGCAGCAAGCCCTGGCCTCTCTGGAAGAGTATTCCTGTGCTCCAGTGCTGGCAGTAACTGACCTTCGCAGCTATAATGCTTCAGGCCTGTCCACATCATGGAGTTAGTGGTCCAAACTTCACCACCTCCCAAGATGGTTTGCCCTTCTGCCTCTCTGTTGGAGGGGATGAAAAGCATGGAGAGATGTTTCTTCTTGGGGCTGTTTCAAATCCCTCCAGTTAAGGTTTCTCCCAAATCACCTAGGCCTTCAGAAAAGGCAAGTGGGGACAGACAACAGGAGGAATGCTTCCTATAGCTTGGCTGGTTGCTGGGGAGAGAAGTCACTTTCTAACAGGACTACGTGAAGAAGAAAAAGGTGAAGGCATTCAGATGACGGACACGGCTCAGAGTGGTGCAAGCTCAGCAGGACCATAGCCCTGGTAGTGCAGCTCAGGTGCAGCAGGAGCAGAGCTGCTAGAAACCTTTTCAAGTCTGCGTGCAAGGCAAGGGTTTCCTAAAAGGCATTTTTGTCCACTACACTGGGGAGAGAAGATGGAGGTGGGAGATGGAGACTGGTAGTTCAGGCCTGAGTGTGGGCAGCAGGTGCTGTATA
The DNA here is from genome assembly GCF_000687185.1 of Egretta garzetta. Classification (NCBI taxonomy): domain Eukaryota; kingdom Metazoa; phylum Chordata; class Aves; order Pelecaniformes; family Ardeidae; genus Egretta; species Egretta garzetta. The sequence goes on from NW_009260136.1 coordinate 1,165,662, forward strand.
AATGTCATTTAGCTGCTCCAGCAAAGGTGAACTTGAGTGTCTAAGCTATGGTTTGATAACCCCACGTACCCAGGGTGAAAGGTAGCTCCAGCCTTAGCTGAAATCAGCAGAAGGATCCAGCACTGCCATTTAAAACCACCCCATCTGGGTGATTGCTTGATCTTTAAAGTGCCTGCCTGCAGCACCCAGGTGCCTGGCTGCCGATCGTGCCTGCCCTGAGTCACAGGCTGACAGGTAAGAAGCCGGCAGACAGCACGGCTCGCCTGGAGGAAAGGAGATAACCCTCAGCAGAGCCTGTGCCGTTGGGCGCGCCTGTTGCGAAATCCCACCAGCTCCTGGGAGAGCAGGGGCTGGCCTGTCCTCAGCCCTGCGTGCCAGTGGGTGAGGCTCGGGTTTCTCCTAGCCCCTCGGGATGTAAAATCATAGAATCATTTGGTTGGAAAAGACCTTTAAGATCATCAAGCACAGCACTTCCCCTTCCACCAAGGTGCCAAGGGAAGAAAAAAATCCCAGCGGTACCACTCCAGGTATGGAAAATTAAGCTAAACATCTTTCCCCAGAGATAGGTGGTTTTTTCAGCCTTGCCTAACAAGATCAGCCCCTCTCTCCTCCTAAAACAGCCAACTCAGCAATGTGTCCTGGAAGGGGGCACCATGTCCCTCCACGCTGGGGACACCGAATCTGCTCCTGTGTGGCTTTTGGAGCCTCATCAGAGCCCACCTGCCCCGTAGTGCTCTCGGGATGTCGTCTGCCCTCCTTGCTGGGGCCTTTGTTACTGCTCTTGTGTTAATGCCCGAGTTTCTGTCCATCATCATCTGCTTTGTTTTGCACAAGCGCTCACAATAAAGGAAATAGTTGTTGCAAAAGCAAAAAAACTGAAAACCAAAGGATTGCGTCACTTTGCTGTGCTTGCTGCTCTGGGGCCCTTCCTGTCGATGGCTCTCGGGTGATGCTCAACAGCTCAGTCCAGCCTATAGGTTGGGTGGGGGTTTTTTTGAAATCCTGGTAAAATCCAGGCGTTCCCTCACTTTTGGGGATCTTAAAAGCCAAAAGGCCACAGGCAGGCATGCTGCTCTGCTGACAACGTTGAGGTCACCAGCGGTGCTTGGCTCGTGAAGTCCTCCCTGTGCGTCACAAAGTCCAGGAAGAAACCAGAGGTTCAACATGGCTGTGGGGCAAAGGTCTGCTTGTCGCCTTCGTCCCCTCCGTCGTGGAGAGGTGGACCTGTCAGCACCCGGGCTGCTTGCAGGATCTGCTGCCTACGTGCAGGCAACTGCCCTTGTAGAGCCGGGGTTGTCAGGGGTGGCAAGAGCAGGGCTTGTAATGAGTGTGTGAGGTCTCAGCTACCATGCAAAGGGCTGGGGCCACCACCCTGCAGGGAGGCACAGCCCTCCAGCCAGGTGCGTCAGTTCCATCGCCTCCCATCCTGCAAGGAAAAAGCTGGCAGGGGCAGCCAGTGAGTAACAGAGGGGTGTTATCGAGCCACCCACCAAATCTGGAGGGTGGCCCTCCTCCCTGCAGCTCAGCCCATTCCCGCAATGAGCATTGATGGGCTCAGCGCTGACGTGCACCCCGACTTCTGGGTGCAGCAGCCCCTTGCTCAGCAAAGCCCCGGCAAGCACTGGATGGTAGGGTGCCTTCAGGGCAGGATAGGAGGGGGGTGG
>NW_009260136.1:1167356-1170747 GCF_000687185.1 Egretta garzetta
CAGGACACCACCCCACACCCCCCTTTCCTCACCTGGTCAAAGATGGGTCTCACACACAGACACACACACGCCCCCCAAGCATGACTTGCACCCCCTTCTCCATCACAGCCCCAGAGCCAGCCTCAAAACTGCGTGGAGTCTCTGGTGTCTAACACAGAGGCTGAGCGCACATTGCCTTCCCCAGGAACAAAATGGAGGCAGGTCTGCCCCTCATCCCCCTGCCCGGCCGTGGCTCTTTGCACACCCCCGACAGACTGAGCTCTTCAGGGCCTCTTCCCCCTCTCCCAAAGCCTGCTGATGTCAGCACCAGGCTCAGCAGCTTTATTGTGGGGAGACAGGCACCAAGCTGTCACGTGGCCTCTGCCATTTCCTAAGAAACCAGCTTAAAAAAAAAAAAAACAGGAGGGGGGAAAAAAAAAAGAAAAAGAGAGGAAAAAAGGGTTGGGGGGGAAGAGAGGGGGGAAAAAAAAAAAAAACCCACAACCCAGGAAAGCCACAAGAAGGGGAGAGCAGAGGGCTGGACAGCCCAGCAGCGACCGAGGACCACCACCACGCTGCACCCACAGGGACAAAATTACAGGGGAGCGCTGAGGTTTAAGCAAGCAGGAGGGACGGTGCCCGCGGGGCTGGCGTTACCGGCATGGCTCACCCCGCCATGCCCTGTCCCCATGTTTGGCATCACCCCCACAGCAGTGGAGCAGCAACACCCGGCCCCGGCTGCCACCGTGTGCCCCGCTGCCACACACGTGTCGTTCCCTCTGCCGGGCCCTGCGCCGGGAGCTTGGTGCGTGCTGCCAGCCGGAAAACGCACGCTGCTGGAAGGAAAAGTTTCCTCTCCTTTGCTTGTATTGGAGAAAAAAAAACAAGAAGGGATGGCTTTTGCAGCACAGCAAGGAGCGGGGAGAATAAAGGATCTGCTCCTGGCCAAAGCAGGGTCCTCCCTCAGTGGCCCCAAAGACCTGACTGGCCTGCAAATTTAAAAAAAAATAATTAAATAATAACCAGAAAACTAAAGCAAGGACAAGCTCTTTTCACTACATCGTCATTTTAATTGCATCGACACCCAGAAATACACAAAAGGATACGTGCCAAGAGCCACCCATCAAAGAGAGGCTTCCTTCCATGGTGGGTCTTATTTTCACACTTCTTTCACTCAAAAAAAAAAAAAAAAAAAAAAAAAAAAAAGAAAAAAAAAAAAATCCCCCAAAAAAAAAAAAAAAAAAAAAAAAAAAAAAGGAAAAAAATATAATAATAATTGCACCGGTTGATGTACAAATACAGTCTTCCCTTTTCACACATTCGTGGGTTCTGCCGCAACGGGAGGGTGAAGCCCCAGCGCCCACCCTGACATGGCTGGAGCGGCTCCCTGGGGCCCAAACAGTTGTACAAAACAGTATGAAGATTTTCTTACAAACGTACACCTGCGGTGTTTACTGGTTGGGGTTTTTTTGGTTTTTTGTTTTTTTCTTTTTTTAAATTTTAAAACTAGGTTTTGGGTCACTAATGGCTTGTATCTTTTATCTACAGTAAATTCAGCATATATTTTTTATTTTTAGGAATGTGTAAGGCATTTTGGTAAGTTGAACGGTAAGGTCTAGGTCATAGACTCATCAAACTGAAGTCCCTTCCTTCGAACTGTCCTCTTCCGCCTGGAGAAGGAAAACAGAGGTGGGTTACTCAACTGGGTCTCAACCTTATTCTCGATGTGGCTTAAGCACCAGTGCATTCTGCAGACAGGCCAGGTCCTCCCTTCTGGGCAGGGAGAACTGTGGCCACCAGCTTGTACGGTCCCAGGGCTTCCCAAAAACCACCCAGATGGTTTCTGGCAGCAGGTGCCACCTTGCCTCCCATCTTAAACCTCCCCCTGCTGCGCGCTTCCCCCCGGCCCCCAACAGCGTCAAGGGGAGGAATGGCCATGGCCACCAAAAGTACCGTTTCTTGAAGCTGTTCTTTCAACTTCTTCACCGTTTCTCTCTCTTTGGCCAGTTGGTCCTGGGTAATCTTCAGTAGCTCCTGTAGTTTGGTTGCTGCCTGGCCCAGGTCCTTTGTTAATTTTTTTTCTTTTTCAAGTCTTTCCTACATGGGAGTCAAAAGAAGGCATCTGCCTGAGCCTCCCTTTGCCATCTGATGACGTCTCTCCCCCCCCCCCCCCAAACCCCCCTCTCCCACCTCAAGTCTGCACTGAGCCACCTCGATGGCCACAAGGACCCAGCTCTCTCTTTGCCAGAGACCACCCGCATCACCCCACCACCTACAGCTCACTCTGGCTCCCCCTCAAACCCAGAAGATGCCACAGGCTGAGACAACCTCACAGGAGCAGAATGGTTTCTCAAGATGTGAAAATCCCAGCCTGCGAGACCATTTGCTCAGAATATCATCCTTAGCTGGATGAAGGGGCACCCTGCTGTCCTTCAGCCACGCTGGAGCTCACAGCCAGCCCCAGGGCAGGGAGCTACCTGCAGGGGAACCACCTACTTTGCCCCACCATCCCCAAGAATCACAAACCATGCCTGCAGTTCTGCTTGGACACGGTTTTTGCTGTCTTGGCTCAACACCAAGCACAAGAGAGCAAGGCAGCCAAATCACCTTGAGATGCTGGGCCTCCTCCGTGTCTGAAGCTGTGACATTTTCAGCCAGCCTCAGCTTTTCCAGCTCTGCTTGCAAACTGCATGCTGAGCTCTGGGCCTGGAAGGGGGACACACACGCAATTAGCACATGAGCAAACAGCAGCAGGCACCTCCGGCACCGTGCCCCGTATAGCCCCTGGTCCCTGGTGGGTCTGCCTCTGGCGAAGAGTCAGGCTATACAGCTGCTGCCGGAGGGCCGGATGCTAACGCAATGCATTGCTTTTGCTGATCCAGCATCCATCGGGAAGACAGCATTTCTGGCTAGAAGCAGCATAAAACCCAGCTAAAGCCCTTAACCCTCAAGGAAAAGAGCTGGCAAAAAAATGGGGGCACGCGGAGGGGGGCAATTTGAGGGGCCAGCAACGCCGCGTGGCTTTAGCAGAGCTGCCACATGAGGTTCTTCAGATGCATGAGGGAATGCGGTGATGTCTGAGATGCAGGCAGGGATGGGGAAAAACCTTCAAATTAATTCTTGAAATTAATTCTTGGGCTTCATTAGCAGCCAAGAACATTAGCAGCCGAGATCCCATAAAGACTTTACAAAACCCTTGTTTCCCCGCGTACGCACACCTACCTCCTCCAGTTCCAATGCCAGCTTTTGCCGCAGCACTTGCTCCTTCTCTACCAGCACTTCGGTTTGCTCCAGCTGAGTTTTCAACTGTTGAGAAAAGGGGAAAACACACAGAAACAAAATTTTAAAAAAAAAAAAAAAAAAAAAAAAAAAAAAAAAAAAAAAAAAAGAGAGAAGAGAGGAACAAAAAAAA
>NW_009260136.1:1171444-1172132 GCF_000687185.1 Egretta garzetta
TGGAGAAAAGGGAAAACAACAAAAAAAAAAAATTAAAAAAAAAAAAAAAAAAAAAAAAAAAAAAAAAAAGACCTAAGAGAGGAGCTAGTGAGGACATCACCAAGAAGGCTGGGCTAGACAGAAGAAATGAAAACCGAAGCTTACCCCAGGGACCAAAGGGCAATAGGTACCGGCATCCTCTCCTCTCCAAGCAAAAGCTGGGAGGATGCCAACGGTGAGCCCGGGGCTTGGCTTTGCATTGCCAGATTTTGCCTGATGCTCAGGCAGTGCCGGCTGGAACTTGGGATGAGAGGCACCCCATAGCGGAGAGCGTGCCTGGCGGGTACCCACACCCAGGAGAAGGCTCCACACTTAACGGGATTAAAGGACAAAGCCCGGCTCGTGGCAGCACCGCCACCGGTGAGAGGCATTAGTCCGAGAGGGAACAGCCACTGCTCATGCCCTCAGCCTGGCTCCAGAGAGATTTACGGAGCCTCCGTAATGCTCATCCCCCCTGCTGGGAAGGCATCCAGGTGCAGCTCTGTCGGGGTGTCCCCTTCCTCCCAGGAGATCCAAGCCCCAAACCCAATGAGGCATCATTGGGTGGCAATGTTGGCCCAAGGGCTCGCAGCTCTGCCTCCCCCAAAATCCTGCCAGCCTAATGCCATGACAGAGGGCTCCCAGGAGGAATGGCCTGGTGAAAGCTGGC
>NW_009260136.1:1172152-1173794 GCF_000687185.1 Egretta garzetta
GCATGGTTGAAGGGACAGGGGGCTGGCTTCCCCCCAACACACAGGACGGGAGACGACACAGCCATGACAGCCCTGAGCAAAGCCACGTGCAGTTCTCCATGCGGTTAGAGGCAGGACAAGGGACAGGTTAGCAGTCAGCACCTCCACGGGCAGCGGTCTCACCACCCTAACCTCGAGGGGCACGGGCTCGCTTGGGTCAGCTTGTAACCCCACTACTTCTCCATCCTGCACATGGCTCTTCATCTCACTCAACTGCTGCCTGACCTGGAAGGAGGACCAGCAAGCCTACCTCAGTTACACATCCCCGCACTGCAGATGTTACAAGGACCTAGAGATAAAGTTTGCCAGCTTTTTTGCTTGCACCTGAGCTGAAATGTTTGGAAAACCACCTCAGTTTCTGCTAGACAGAGCACAGTGGTACCTAACCTGGGCACCTGAGGCACAGCAGCTCCTAAGGGTGCAGAGCACATGCTTGCGCCTCGTCTGCTCTCCTTTGATCACTCGGCACCTTGGTTTAAAGCCACTGCCGAGGGTTTTCACTAACACAGTTGAAGTGTTAAATAAAGCAATCGAGGCAGGGTGGTGGGTCCCATTTTGCCATCAATCACAGCTGGGATGGCTGGGGAGACACCTGAACCCCACCTCCCCCCCGATTAACCCCCCCACACTCCATCTACCAGAGCTCCATCCCGCATTGCAGCAGCGCTGGCCATCAAGCTGCAAGCTAACAGCGTGCCTCGGCCAGCAGAAAAGGAAGGTCGCTGGATGGACACAAATGTGTCCCACACTTACAACCTGCCCATCTAATGAGATTAAGGCTAATGATGACCCCATGCCATGTTCCCTCGAGAGCAAGGGGCTGCATCGGCTTGTGGAGCAAGCTGGACGGCAGCGGCTGCAAGGCTGGGAAGGGTCACGGCGCCCAAGGGAAACCGTGCTCCTGGCTTGCTCCGCTCTGAGAGGCTCTGCAAGGCAGCGGGACCACCGAGGAATTTAAAAACAATCTCCTGAGCCGCTCACAACCGAAGTATGTATTCAAAACCAAAAGCCGTCATGGTTTTGGCAGGTCTGTTAGCTCTCCTGGCCCTCTATCCTCTCCCCCGCTTACCACCAAACACCTAGCCCCATCCTTCAGCCCCCCGAGTGACCCCTTCACACGGGCTGCACAGCCTCAGTCCTCCCATCCGGAGGTGGACGGATGGATGCTTAAGGCACCCGAACCCCTACCCCAGGGTAGTGTTGGGGAAACTGGTGTCCAGCGGTGGGGCGGCTGGGTTTTTCTGCTACGCACCAGCTTGTGCAAGCCTTGCTGCTCTCCCTTCCTTCCCAACCCCATCATGGGAAGAAAGGTAGGTGAATAAAAATCTCCTCTTGGGTCTCAAACATCCCCTCTGAAAGCTGGGTCAGTCTGGTGCCTGGCAGCAGTGGGTTTCCCCGTGTGCTGGCTGTGCCTTCCTCCCCTCCCCAAACCTGCAGGGAGGACGCTGGCCCTGCAGCTGGGTTTGTAAACTGGCCCCAGGCAGAGCAGCGAGGTCCCAGCAGGGCAGCTCCAGGTGTGCCCCCTTACCAGGGCCAGCTCCTTGCTCTGCTTCTGCGTTTCTGTTTTCGCTGCCTCCAGCTGCTCCTGGGCCTCTGACAAAAG
>NW_009260136.1:1176188-1190569 GCF_000687185.1 Egretta garzetta
CCCTGGCCATCAAGCTGCAAGCTAACAGCGTGCCTCGGCCAGCAGAAAAGGAAGGTCGCTGGATGGACACAAATGTGTCCCACACTTACAACCTGCCCATCTAATGAGATTAAGGCTAATGATGACCCCATGCCATGTTCCCTCGAGAGCAAGGGGCTGCATCGGCTTGTGGAGCAAGCTGGACGGCAGCGGCTGCAAGGCTGGGAAGGGTCACGGCGCCCAAGGGAAACCGTGCTCCTGGCTTGCTCCGCTCTGAGCGGCTCTGCAAGCCAGCGGTACCACCCAGGACTTTAAAAACAATCTCCTGAGCCGCTCACAACCGAAGTATGTATTCAAAACCAAAAGCCGTCATGGTTTTGGCAGGTCTGTTAGCTCTCCTGGCCCTCTATCCTCTCCCCCGCTTACCACCAAACACCTAGCCCCATCCTTCAGCCCCCCGAGTGACCCCTTCACACGGGCTGCACAGCCTCAGTCCTCCCATCCGGAGGTGGACGGATGGATGCTTAAGGCACCCGAACCCCTACCCCAGGGTAGTGTTGGGGAAACTGGTGTCCAGCGGTGGGGCGGCTGGGTTTTTCTGCTACGCACCAGCTTGTGCAAGCCTTGCTGCTCTCCCTTCCTTCCCAACCCCATCATGGGAAGAAAGGTAGGTGAATAAAAATCTCCTCTTGGGTCTCAAACATCCCCTCTGAAAGCTGGGTCAGTCTGGTGCCTGGCAGCAGTGGGTTTCCCCGTGTGCTGGCTGTGCCTTCCTCCCCTCCCCAAACCTGCAGGGAGGACGCTGGCCCTGCAGCTGGGTTTGTAAACTGGCCCCAGGCAGAGCAGCGAGGTCCCAGCAGGGCAGCTCCAGGTGTGCCCCCTTACCAGGGCCAGCTCCTTGCTCTGCTTCTGCGTTTCTGTTTTCGCTGCCTCCAGCTGCTCCTGGGACTCTGACAAGAGCTGCCTCAACTGCCGAGGAGGAACAGAAAGGAAAAAAAAAAAAAAAAGTCCATTTATGCACTTGGTTTTGGAGCCCTTTAGCCCACGGAAGCATTTTTATGATGCAACATCTTCTCAAAGAGGCCACGATGGCATCACTTGCTAACCTGCTGGCTGATGCCTGCTCAGAGAGAGAGACGGCCATGAAACAGCTCCATCTCACTCGAGCCACAGAAATCCCGCAGGCCACCAAGGAGCAGTGGACACCATCTCCAGACAGACCTCCCTGTTCTATCACCTTGCCAGTGGGTCTCCTGACTTTAGGTGTCTACAACCCAGAGTGGCGCAAACACCTCCATCTGTTTTCTCCTGCTTTGCACTCCCCAAATCCCGAAACACGGACGGGTGGTGAGTCAGGCTTAGAAGAAAGAAGCGTTTAAGGTGGTAATGGCTGCCACACTTACGACTTCAACTTCTTTTGTGTACTTCTGGCGCTCGGAGTTGGCGGTCTCCAAGTGATTTTCCAGTTGCTTTTCCAGAAGAGAGGAGTATGCCTTTACCTGGATTAAAAGGGAAGAAAGCGGGGGGGGTTGATTGCTTGAGCTCCAACACATCCCAAATATCCCATGGTCCAAGCCTGCCTTCCCCAGGGCAAGTCAGGAGATGGGTCCCTGACTCAGCCCAAGCACAGCATGCATCCGTCCAGGACCTGCACGGGGACCTTCTCCCATACCTAAAAAACCTTACCTGATCTGGGCTCTGCAGATCTGCTTTCAACTTCTCCACCATTTCTTCAAGGGATTTCAGCTGGAGTTGCGACTAAGCCAGAAAGGAACAGAGAAGGTCAGTGAACGGCATCTCACGTGGACACCAAGCATCTTTCATTCAACCAAAAACCTACCAGTGTTTCCTTCCCACCTCTCCCACTCCATCCTGTACCCCAGTGCGGCAAAGACCTGACACCAAAGCAGAGCTCCACAGCCTGCAGGGCAGGAGCTCCTCTTCCCAGTGAGGACAAATCCAACAAGCCCAGGCCATAAATCGTGGAGCAAGGTAACAGCTTTTGCCTGCAGGACTTCAGCTGGCTGCAGTCAGCTTTCAACACCCGAGAAACTGGCATCAGACTCGGTGCAAGTTTCCTACTGAAAGCGCCTTTGGTTTGGAAGCAGCAAGGTGGACTTTCCAATGAGGTGTCATGGGCTTTGCTATTAAAGAGAAGCCAAGCTATCAGAAAAAGCATGGGGTTTGCATTTATACCTGGACTGATTTTTGAAGAGGACTCCACAGTTGCTGAATTTTTTGGAAAGGAGGAATTCACCTCTTCTCCACAGAGTGGCAGGACTGCTCTGGGACCTGCCCTAGCCACCAGAAGTTCGTCCCATCACGCACGCCCTGCTGCCAGCGCACCACCAGCAGCCACGTCACCCCTGTGCAACCCTACACCAGCCCTCAGCAGTGCTGGTGCTGCAGGAGCCAGCAACGGGCCGAGAAATCAAAAATGTCTTGTACAAGAACTCCCCCACCTCCCTGCAGCCACCGTTAACTTCCAAGCCTCACGACAAGGATGGGAAGCAGCCAGACCATGGAAAGTAGCCTCATCTCAGCTCTGTGTTCAAGAGGGAGGAGATAACTTAAGTCTACTTTGCAGAAAAGGCACGGCCAGCCACGTTCTCCTAGACTCCAGCTAAGTCATGAGAGCTCACAAAACATGCTCCCACCAGACTCCTGGGCAACAACGGCTCTCTGGCAGCTGCTAGCTGGCTTTTTAACTAGGAAGAGCAGTACCCAGAGCTAGACAGACAGCTGGACCCAAAACTATGTGCAGTACGTGGCTTGGACCTCAGCTCCTTTCTGAAGGCTCGATTAACGCCAGGTTCAACCCGGGTTTTGAGAGCAAGCCAAGTTCTTCTGAAAACTGGAGTCCCAGAGCCCTGCACGTGCTCTCCTCCCGTCAAGCCTGCGCCCACCAGGAGGGCTCAGCCTGACTTCCAGGCGTTGGAGCTTGGATTACTGAAGTGGTGACGTGGTTTCCCAGCTACCATGCCTGAACCAGGGAGCTGCAACCACCCCTTCAGCAACACTGGCAGGGTCTAGGCACACACCCGGCGGGGAGGTGGGATCCAGGGGGAAGGGAGGCTTCACTCCCACGCAAGGTGGGCTTCTTGTCTGCTGGTTTGGTGACAAGAGGGGTGGATCTGGGGAGAAGAGAAAGCCTCCATGTCTCAGAGTTCAAAGCTGGCAGGAACTGGCAGGGTTGCCATCCGATTTACAGCCAACAGCCCCTCTGCTCCCACAAGTCCAGCTCGAGCGACAAACCCAGGTGTGCCCCAAACACGTACCTGTTGGAGTTCCTCTTCAGATGCTGCAAGCTTTGCTTTCCACACCTGCTCCTCCTCCTCCACGCTCTTCTGCAGGTCTCGCAGCATCCCTTCCTGTTGGCAAAGCCTCAGCTGAGCCCAAACCTCCTCCAGCCCTCCCAGGCCGAGCAGCGTCAGGGCTGGAAGCCCTGGCATGCCCAACACCTCTCCAAGGATTTGGGCCACAGAACGCATGACAGAATTAGGTGCCCCATGTGGGGCTAGGAGCTCCCCGTTCCTAGGCTGGCTCAATCACCCTGCGCATCAGAGCCCCTGCTGTGCCACATCCCACCACCACCAGGAAGGTTCCCAACACAATTAGAAGACGACCTCCAGAAATTCAGGATTCTCCCATTCTCCTGTCTCACTAGCAAATAGTCTTCCAGGTGGCAGCCCCCCAGCATACTGAGGCATGCCCACCACAAGCCCATGGGCAGCCCGGGCTACCAGGAGTCCCATCAAGAGGTACTTCTAGTGGGAGACCAACACAGCGCAGAGGGCTGCAACTCACCGTCTCTGCAAGGGTAGATCTATACTGCTCACATTCTGCTTGTAAAGAGCTTTGCACTTCCTCTGCCTCTCTTAATTTAAGTGCTGAATCCTGAAAAGAGATGGAAGGGATAGAGAGAGAGGTGAGGAAAAGAAACAAGTGACCCTCGGGCACTCCCTCACCCCTCCACTTTCCAGCCCCTTCACTTACCGGGGGCTCTGTTGTAACTGTCTGCTGCTTTAGCGCTTCCACGGTCTTCTCCTTAAACTCTTGTAGCCACGTGTCATAATCCTGAGTTTGAAAAAAGTGGACAAGGGAGAAAAAGGACACTTAGGCGTTTGTCCTTCCCGCGCGGCAGAGGCGCTGGGGGGGCTGAGCGAGCCTGTGCCTACCTGCTGCGAGGAGACTGCGACGCCGGGCAGGGCAGAGAGCAGCGTCTGCTTGGTGTGCGTCTGGAGCGCGTCCAGCTGTTGGGCCAGCTCCTCCTGCAAGAGGGACAAACTGGCATGGGATGGAGGTCTTTGGCACCTCACGGCCAGGCTGCCAATGCCGCTTTTCTGCACCCACAGGGGTGAGCCAGCACGGTGAAAACAGCCAACAGAGAAAAGTGCTGCTGCCGAGAACCACAAAAATGTCCCTTCCACCTCACCCATCTTCCTCGTTTCCCAACCATGACCTGTACCAGGGATGCATAGCCCTCAAGACAAACTCTGGAGCAGCTGGCAGGAGGGTTGGGCCAGCACTGCTCCTGAGAGCAGGCAGGCGACCCAGGGCAAGTATCTCTGGTGGCTCCGGAGGGCTGAATGTTTCCCTTACGCCACCAGAATCACTGCTTAGAGAGAAATGCTGGGCTCACCTTTGCTTTTGTAGCAGCAACTAGCTTTTCCTCACACGCCTTCTCCATCGTGGTCAACGCTTCCATTGCTTTCCAGTTCTTCTCACGAAGGTCCTGCCGAGACCACACACAGAGGGCAATAAGCCACACAACACACTGAAGGCCACCTTGTTGGCACTGCAGAGGATTTCAAAGCCTCCGCTCAGGAAAACGGGCAGCAGCCCGCCGCTTTTGTCAAGGGTCTTCCATCCCACTGCACCCCTTTCCCCTCCATCCTTGCAGCGGCCCAGTGCACTGCATTGCTCAGGTGGTGGCCCTGAAGGAGCAGAGCAAGGCTGGATGGAGGCAGGAGCTCCAGGAGGCAGTCCTCAGGATGCCTAGGGCTGGATGGAGGCAGGAGCTCCGGGATGCCTAGGGCTGGATGGAGGCAGGAGCTCCAGAGGCAGCCCTCGGGATGCCTAGGGCTGGATGGAGGCAGGAGCTCCAGAGGCAGCCCTCGGGATGCCTAGGGCTGGATGGAGAGGATGCAGGCCAAGTGGAGGGCTGCCAGGTTGCCTCCACACAACTGATAGCACCTTGTAGAGGGGTAAGGAGCAGAGGAGCAATGAGGTGTGAGGGATCCTTGCTCAGAGGTTGCCTTGACCCTGCCGGGGTAGCAAGTCCCTGGCTTACCAGGTGCTAAACCTCCCAAGAGAACAGGGGACAGACATCCCCACCCAGGCAGCCCCCTGCCTGCTGCAGCCCATCAGCTCGAGCTGTGCAGCCTGACGGGGGGATTCCTGCTCTCTGGCAGACGAGGCAATGCCTCTGGTGCTCCGTGGGGCTGGAAGAGCCTCTGGCCGCACCACAGAACCATCAGTAGCCAGCTACGATGGGTAGTCATTCAAACCCCAGAGATCTGGGTTTTGGAGGAAAAAAACATTGTGAGCAGCAAAGGCCGAGCCCAGTTCACTCACGTACGTTGTTTTTTGTCTTCTGTTGCTCCACTGCCTCTCGCAGCTCTGTGGCTTCCCTTTCCAAGGACGAGAGCTGGTCCGTCTGCTCCTGGAGCCTGGAAGGGCAGGATGCAGGAGTGAGTCTCAGCATCCATCTCCCTCCTGGGTAGTGAGCTGTCAAGAAGGGGACCACAGCCTTCCCTATCCCAGTCTGCTCCGGGATCTACGCACAGCAGGAGGAGGAGGGAGTGGGACTAAAAACCACAGCCATAGCAATGCTGGAGTGGGATCCAGTTTTCTACTGGCTTATCAGCAATAACAAGCAAGCGAGTAGCTGGCTGGCTGCACACCCAGGACAAGAGGAAGAAGTAACCTGATCCAAAGGCCAGGAATTCCAGCTTACACAACTGGGACTGCTCCCGACACACTCCTGTCCACGGCTCATTAGGCTGAGATAGCCGACAGCTCTGCATTTTGAAAGCGTCACCCTAGTATCTTGAGTAACCATAAATCAGGGCTACCAGCTAGACACCCAAGAGCCTGCAGCTTCCCTCCACACCCTCAGATCCAGCATCTGCCCTGCAGGCATCCTCAGCTTGAGTAGACCAAAGAAGGTTCAGGTCCTTGACAAGAACCACCCAAGTTCCCTGGGGTCCCAGGACAACTGAACAGCTGCTCTCCTTTAGGAGGAATGCTGGATGCTCACTGCAGTGGGGGCATCTGAGAAATCCTCCCTGCATGCAGAGCCTGAACCTTCTCAGAGGTACTCAGCACATGGACAAGGGGCAACAGGCACAAGTCGTGATACGGGAAACTCCAGTTAAATGCCAGGAAACCTTTCTGCACTGGTGGGGAAGAGGTTGTCAAACACTGGAATGGGGACCAGGAGAAGTGGTGAATCTCCATCCTTGGAGATAGCTGGGAACATCCCCCAAACGCCTCCTCTGGTTGGTCCAGCTTTGAGCAGGTGCTTGGATCAGAGACATCCCACTCCCAGCACCACCATCACCAGAACCTCCTGTTCTGCAGGGCCCATCAGCTTCCATGCGTCTGCCAGAAATTACAGTCTCACTTCAGAATGGACTGGCTGTTGTTTGGGGCCAGCACTGGAGCCAATTAATATTTTAAACAGCTGTGCTGGCCAGGATTGACCTCGTCTTCCCAGCTTTCCAGTCCCCAAGTCTGCCAAATGGGGCGGGCAGGAAGCCCTCACCCACAGGGCTCAGCGCCTGGGGAAGCCTGGGACACATGGACAGCAAGCTGGAGGTGCCGTAGCAGTCTCCATGTGCACCTAGACCCACCTTGACCGCAGCTGCTTCATTTCTGCTTCATTGGCTGCCTGGAAGAGAGAAAGCACTTTCATTACTTGTCCTAGGCATGTGATGCAGGTCAGCCCTTTCCGCAGCACCCCAGAGGGGATCCCAGAGCAAAGATAACACAGGTACTGTGTTAACACAGCACAAAAACACCTGCTAGAGTGGTGTAACCCCCTCTCCTCCTCCCACCCCAATTAAACGAGCAGGCGACCTGCAAGTCTCTGTCTTTTTCTGCCTCTCTCATCTGGCCTGCCTCCAGCAGAACTTCGATGGATTTGATCCTCTCCAGGAGCTTTGTGTTCTCCGAGCTGGCATCCTGCAGTTTCCCCTTCACATTGTCCAGCTCCAGCAATTTGCTTTTAACCTCCGCTTCGGAGCTCAGCAGCTTGGCCTGCAGTTCTGTTGGAGGAAGGAGTGGGAAACACATTAAGGTAGATGCAAACAAATTTGGAGATGCCCCATCCCACCCTTGGCCTGCACAAGCAGGACTCTTGGCCAAAGAAGCCTTGGCCATGGATGCTTTCAGGAGGGCAGGCAGGGATGCAGGATAGCACAGGACAGAGGCATCGGCATGGCATCCTAAGATAGGACCATGGACCAGTACTGCATCTTGCTCACACCAACACCAGGCAGGCTAGCTCATCCCTGGGTCTACTTCTGCCCCAACCAGCCCCAAAAGCTCCAAGTCTGCCCCACAGCTCTCCCTGCGCCGATCCAAGGTCCTCACCAGCAATGCTCTGCTGCTGTCCTTTGGCCTTTTCTGCGTCTGCTACCAAGCTTCTGTAGCTGGTCTGGGTTTTGCGGAGCTCCTCACTTACTTCATCCAGCCTCTTCTGCAGTGTCGCCTCCACCTCCCGTTGGGAAGCCTGCACGGCAGGAAGAGAAGGCTTTCCGCAGCATGCCAGGCACCCCGGCCAATTTGAATGTGTCGCATAATGTTATTTTTAAGCTGTGCTTTGTGGGGTTTAAGTCATCCTTCCCCCACGCTCCCCCTGTGCATGAAGCATCTTGCCTCGCACTCGCGTTTTATCATTTGCCAGCCCTCAACTGGGAAGCAGACAACACCCGAATGTCTCGGTTCTGGGCCAAGACCACGGCCAACCTCCCCTCCGGAGAGCTAAGCTCTGAAAAACCTCTTAAAGCCCTGGTCCTAATGCACAGTCCCAGCCCAGCAGGCAGAGGTACTGCCACGGTGCTTAGCAGGACGAAGACACCCAGCCACGTGTTTCCACACATGGAAGAATTTTCTGTGCGGTTTGGGCCAGCGAAGACTTTTTTTTTTTCCATCTTAGAAAGCAGCAAGCAAGAGGCCTGGCCAAGGCAGGCGCTTCGAGGGGAAAGGCAGAGGAGAAGGACGAGGAGCGTGCTGCAAACCAGCATCTCTGTGGGTACGAGTTGCACCCTTGCAGATGGAGAAACGTTGCTTTGCATGGAGGGGATAGAAGGTAAACCAGCAGCCCTGTCTCTCTCTGAGTGATGCTTCCAGAACCAGCAAGAAAGCAGGACTCCTCTGTTTTTTGAGGATTTGACCCTGTATCCTCAGCTCAGAGCTCCAGGTGTTACTGTGGAGCACATTCTCCCTAGTGCCTTAAACACATCGCTGGCTTTAAAGTCTTCCAGCTAGTATGATTTATTTCATTAGTATTAAGGTGTGCAGCAAGCTGACAGCCCTGGAGAAGTTCTCTGAAAAGCATGCCTAGAAGTGGTGTTTAAGCCAGGAAGGCAGCTTCTGCCTTCACACTGACTGTGTGCCACATCACCCCCCCTTGCTCCTTGCCTGCAAAAGCAGCAGAAGCCAAAAACAGTCCACCAAAGGGAGATCTGCATCCTCAGGTACCCAAAAAATTAAGAGCAAGGATAACGAAGGCCCCTTGCTCTAGCAGCACCTCTACAAAAACATTTTGGCATGTGCAGATAAAGGTCTCCACCACCACAGCCCCTTCGTGAAGAGGCCAGAACAATTCAGAGACCACAGGATGTGCAGGAAGGACACATCACATCCCTCACCCCATCTGCCACCCCTGGGGGAAAGAAGTGCAAGTTCCCAGGTCAGGGGTATTCGGGATCAATGCTCCCAGCCCCCAGCTTAGCTGAATCCCAGCAGGAGCGCTGCCACTGCCCCAGAAGATGCTCTTCCCTGCGTGGGTACAGCCTGCCTGCCTGCAACGTGCCGCTGCTCCTCCATCAACAGCGTACTCAGAGGCTCTACTAGGGAGGTGTCCTCTAAACACCCCTAAAAAACTCAGCCACACCCTCGTGACAACAAAAAAGCCACAAGCTCTGAGAGCGAGCACCCACGTCCACATGAGCATGGGCTGGCGGGGACCAGTGGGTTTCCTCTCTTGCCTTCAGGTACCACCCAGCAGCACGCACCGCCTAGGCTTCCCCCCCACACCAGGCTTGTGAGCTTCACAGATGAGTGAGAAGAACGGCTTCAAGCAGGGCATTGTGCTGCCTGGGCTTTGCTGGTGATGCTGCACAAAGAACGCATTGCATGCAACGAACTAGCAGGCAGGAGGCAATTAAGAGATCGGCAAGGCAGCTTGCTTTCCAACTGTGGACACTCCTCCAAGCTCTTCCCACAGCCAAGTCCACGGATCTCATGCAATTTAGCCACCCACCCCACTTCTGCAAGGGGAGAGGGTTTGCCAGCGCCTGCCTGACCTGCAGCTGCTCAATCTGCTTCTCCGAGGCCACCGCTTTGATCTCCCAGCTCTTCTTCTGCTGCTCCTCTTGCTGCAGCACCTCCGATTTCTCAGACAGCTCTTTCATCAGCTTGTTGCACTCTTGCCGTAACTTGGCCAGCTCAGCGTTTTGCCTGCACCAAAAGAAGCAGGGTTATTTTAGCTCACAGGCCAGTCATGAATCTCTGATGTTACCTAGGGGGGGAACACATTCTCCTGTGAGTCTGATACAGGACTTGAAACATCCCAGTGGTTGCGTTCCCCTGTTTCTAGGACACGCCTGGTCCTTCAGGGAAGGGGCGGAAAGAGTTGACAAATCACTTTTCAAAAGCCACATTTCAATCACAGGAGACATTCCTTTCTCATGAAGTAGAGGACGTGAGGATCTGTGTTCCCAGACACAAGAGGAAGCACTCTGAGCAGCTGGAGTCCTCTCTGTAATTATCTGACCGCTTTTAATCACCAGCCATTTCAGATGTTCTATAAAAAGGAGTGTGAAATTCTTCTACCTAGCTCCTATTTGTTCTGCATACACCAGGCAGGTCTCGGTTCTCTGCAGCATCGCTCCCATCAAAGAACCAGCTGCGCTTCTGAAGTTTGAGAGTATGAAATCCCCTAAGGTGGGGAAGTGCCACGGCACCTTCTGGTCCCCTCTCCCCGCCTCTGCTGCCCGTTGGCTCTAGCATCAGCACAGGTGACCCCAAAGCTGAGAGGGGGTCTTCCACTTGGGAAGAACGTCCTTGTTTCCCCTGCCAGCCCCCCAAAAATCATTTGGCAAACTCTTCCTCACTCCCTCCTCTACCTCCAGCTAGTTGGGGTTTTCGCAGAAGCACTTTCAAGAAATGGGATGGCCAAACCCAATGGATAGCCAGCCTGAGGGTTTGCCAGAGGACAGCCCCAGGCTCTGCCCCCCACCCCAGCCTTACTTGCTCTCCATCTGGCTGGTGGCCTGGTTGAGGGCATCCCTCAGGATGGAGTTCTCCTGCTGCAGGCGAGCCAGCTGCGTGTTGGGGCCGTTCTCCAGCTGCTCCTGCAGGGTCCGGATCTGGAGGAACCCAACAGGGGTTAATGCTGCTGCCGGCCCCCTCACTCTCCCTGTGAAGCCCACTCAATGAGCAAGAGGGACTGGAAACACAGCAGGGCTGTGTACTGATGCCGAGAGCCCCCAGGGATGCGACATCCCATGGGGATGCTCCCACATGCACAAGCACCACAGTCCAGGAGCATCGTGGGGTCTCACCCCTCCCTGAGGCTCTGGTCCCCTCACACATCTCAGTCTTCTCCAAAAGACCACGCATGTGCCACCAAAAGCCACCCAGCAGCCAGAGGAGGAAGCTGCAGAGCAGAGCGTGGGGCTCACCTTGCCCTGGAGCTGCTGCGTTTCGCTGACGTGGTCCTGGTAGCTGGCCTGCATGCGTGCCTGCACCGCCGCAATCTCCCGCTCGCGGGCAAGCAGCTGCTCCTTCAGCTTGCCCTCCCCGGCCGCCGCCTTGGCCCGTTCAGCTGCCAGCTCCTTCCAGGAGAGAAGTCACCCAATTAGTCCTCAGCGCACGAGTTTCCCCGCTTTAAGGGTAAGTGAAACCAGAGGCCTCCTAGTTCAGAAGACTTAAAAAGTTCAGCCCTTTCAGAGCTGCCCCCATGCCCAGCTACGCCGTTCAGCACTTACATTTCCTCCTGCATTTTGTTTTGGGCTCTGTGGCCACTGGATGCCACTGTTGTTCCACATTGGGCCAGCTAAGAGAAAGGAGTAAGACAGCCTGGAATTTTATTTCTCCCCCCCCTAGGACCAATAACAACACATAAAGTTTGGGGCAAAGCAGGGAAATTAAAAAAATAACGATGATAAAATAAACACCCTCCGCACCCCACCGAGGCAGGGTTGCTCTGCTGGCGGGCTGGCCAACGCCGTGCCGCTGTGCATGGGATGGCTTTGCCCTCTCCTCTCCTGCCCGTGGGCAGCGGGACTTGCCACTGCCAGGTCCTGCAGCCTGCAAGGCAGGAGGTGCAGAGTCCAGCACGGTGGGGGTCTGTTCCGACTTCAACACCCAAAAAGAGGTGGAGGTGGGGGGCTGACTTGGGGACAGAGGGTGTAAATAGGATCCGGCTCCTTAAAAAGGGACAGATCAGCTCCTTCTCAGCTCAGGGAATCCAGGCAGAGACGAGAAGGGATTTATTTTTTTTTATTTATCATATCTCTTAGGGGAAAGGCTTTCCCCTGCTTCTCCTGCAGCTGCCAACAGGCGCTACCCTGCGGCTCTTTGGGCTGGTGCCTCCCCAGGCTGGATCAGGCCCGAGAGAGGAGGTCAGGTGGGAATCTCCTCCCCTTTTTGAGGAGAAAACAGCAAACAGGTGAAGGACCCAGAGAGCCCTGGGCTTCACCTCCAAGGGGGACGAGAGGCAGGGAGCGGAAGGCACACCAGGGTGACCACGAGGAGCAGAGCCCACGTCGGGGATGCCAGGGTGGCTGCGCCGCGCTTACCTTGCTCAGCTCCCGCAGCTTGTTTTTGGCAGCAGCCGCATCCTCCTGCTCGGCTGTAAGCTGCTTCTCCTTCTCTTCCAGCTGGCGTTTCAGGACGGCGACAGGGTCGCCTTTCTGCGTTGCCTGCCAGTGGGGCAGCACATCAGTGGGGACCACCACCTCCGGACCCGCCCCCACTGCCCCACACGCGTGGGATCCTGCCCTCTGCTCCAGCAGAAAATTCATCTCCACTCTTTGGGACTTGCCCTCAGGACGAGCCTGACTGAAACGTGCCACCTCCCCTCCCCTCTGCCCCTCCTGGCTGATACCCGGCGGCGAGTGGCCCCGGCGGCGCTGGCAGCCCTACCGTGTGCCAGGTGTCCTGGACAATCCCCGCTTTCTCTGTCAGGATCTCAATGAGCTGCTGAGCTTCCCCCTCGCTGAACACCATGCTACTGACAGTGGAGACGAGCGTCTTGTAGGGCAGGTAGAGGGGCCCATCCGAGTCCGCGGGTGCTAGGAGGAGAGAGGAGGGATTGGGGCTGCTCAAGCTGATGGCAGAGCTGAGTAGCGTCATCTCAGCTGGCTTCAACTCCGCAGTTGCCATTTCAAACAAGCATCCACCCAGATTTCCACAGTCAAGTTTGATACCTCTCTAACTGAAAGCAATATGAGAAGTGCTGGAGACAACACTCACCACACATGTGTGCTTCTTGAGCCCACTGTCACCTCTGCTTGGCTCTACTACTGGTCCCACCACACTGCCACCATCTTCCATCAAACTGAGTGATTCCCAGCAGGAGCTGGGCATACTTTGCCAGTGCCAGAGTCATGTTGGGCATCAGAAGCTGGACTGCACCGCAATACAACCCTGCTGGGGGATGTCACCCCATGCAGCGGTGCCAGTGACGCAGAGCGCAGCAAGGTCATCTCCCACCTTTCACCAAGCAGGTTTGGTCCAGCTCTTTGCTAAGGGAACGACACAGCTCAACCCTTCCCTTACCCCTCTGCTAACCCGGGAAAGCCAAGTAGCACCAGGGACCATGATGCTGTTGTAAGACCACAGTGCACATGGTCACGATGGACAGAGGGTGGTGGGCAATGGTTTAGGAGCTCCTGCACAGTATCTGCGGCCCAATGAGCTTATTTTCCTTAAAAAATCCCAAAAGAAAAAGCAGTTTGGACTCCAATAGCTCCAGAGCCTCCAAAGCCATTAACACCAGGGTCTCCTGGACACAGAGCTAGGACCCCCCAAGCAGCAAGGTCAGAGAAGAAGGAGGAGGAGGTACTGCAGGCATCAGAGCAGAGATTCCCCTGCAGCCCCTGGAGAGTAGCCCACGCTGGAGTAGGTTCATCCTGAAGGACCGCAGCCCATGGAAGGCCCCATGCTGGAGCAGGTTCATACTGAAGGACTGCAGCCCGTGGAAGGCCCCATGCTGGAGCAGGTTCATACTAAAGGACTGCAGCCCATGGAAGGCCCCATGCTGGAGCAGGGGAAGGTGTGAGGAGGAAGGAGCAGCAGAGACGAGCTGTCATGGACTGACCACAGCCCCCATCCCCCTGTGCTGCTCAGAGAGGGGAGGTAGAGGATTTGCAAGGGAAGGAGTTAAGCTGAACCTGGGAAGAAGGACAGGGGGGAAGGTGTTTTAGTCGTGCCTCTGTTTCTCATCTATTTTAATTGGCAATAAATTAAAATAGTTTTCCCCAAGTCAAGTCTGTTTTGCCTGTGATAGTAATTGCTCAGTGATTGCCTTGTCTTCATCTTGACCCATGAGCTTCCCCATCTTATTTTCTCCCCCATCCTCTTGAGGAGGAGGAGTGAGAGAGTGGCTGGGTGGGTGGCTGGCAGCCGGCCACAGTCAACCCACCACAGCAAGTGAGCAGCAAAGCCAGGGAATGCCTAGCAGCTCCAGCACACACTGTTTGCTCCTGGCTTCTGGTAGATCCATTTGGGATGGCAGCACTAAGTCCTGGCAGCAGCAGAGTCTGTCTCACCAGCACCAGCCACTTCCCAGCAGCGCAGCCGGGGCAGCTCCGCTGTCTTGCACAACCGGGGCCCAAGAGCTTGGCTCACGCTTTACTCACGCTGGCAACAGTGCAGATGCAGGACAACACATCGCATCCCCTGGCACGCTCCCGCTGGGCGGAGGGACCCACAAAGCAAAATTTTGCCCGTCTCCTGGCAGCGTTGCACAAGCGAGCCTTGCACAAGGCGGGCACGACACAAACCCCACCTTGCAGCTGGCAAATGGAGCGGGGGCAGCCTGCCAAGCCACGGCAAAAGGAAGTCTACGCTGCTGCCGAGCCCATTTGCAGAGTCAGAAACCTTGAGCCTCACCAAAGCAGGCAGCGAAAGAAGAAGCAGCCATGCAGCAAAGCTGCCATGGG
>NW_009260136.1:1190586-1196745 GCF_000687185.1 Egretta garzetta
TTCTGAAGGGACGCTTCTCAAACCCAAGGGGACACGGGAGACACGGGTGGCCCTTGCGTGGAGCTCCACACCCAGGAGGCTGCAGCCCAGGCTGGGTACCCACATGTGTTTCATGGGAGAGCATAGCTCCTGCTATCACGATAACGACCTGAGATCCAAGTACATGCTAACCACTTGCAAGCAAGTTATTGTGTGATGCAGGAGGCTAAAAATGAACCACACGAGAGAAAAATACCCCAAGTCGCTCTTGTCAGGTTTGCCATCTGTTTCAGTGCCGAGCACGTGTCTTTGAATACCCATTTTTATCTGCCACAGGATAATCTGTTGCTTCTGCCTTTGAGGAGGAGAGACCACAGCTGCCGAAAGGCTGCCCACAGCACCTTGGTCAAACTGCAGCCAGCTTCGTGGTGCAAACCATGCCGAGAGCTTTCTTTTGAAAAATCCTACAGGAGCAGCTAAGACGTCACTCTTGGCTTTTAAGACATGCAGGATCGGCACATCATACCCAAAGGAGTGGATGTTCAGAGCAGCCAAAAATCCTCCCAACTTCACAAGTGCTAAAAGTTCATCTCCCATCCACATTCCCTCAGCTCTTACAGCTTCGATTTAGGGCCATGTTTTTCAGTGTCAGAGAAGTGCATCCCTGAGTGCACACGCCAAACCAGCCTCCTCCAGCTTCCCCAACACCATCACTGCGATGCCCTCCAGTAGCCACTGCTCAGACCGTGTCAAACCTCATCACTATCTGGAGATGGCCTTCAGCAAAGTCCTTTCCTCAGAGGAGCAGATACAAGGGTTTTAACCCAACCCTGGAGACCAGCAGCTGCAAGATGTCCTGCTGAGTAGCAGGCCCTCTTCCAAAACACGGCTGTGGAAACAGCCAGGTTACACAGCAGCCTAGGTCTGGATGTGCTGGAGAAGGCTAGCAAGCAGGGGTCTCTTGTTTGGTTGGGTTTTTTGTAAATAAAAGGAGAATTTTTGTAAATAAAGGGAGAAATGAAACCTACACACACCACATCGCATCTTTGAGAACATCCCACGTGTCCATATGGGAAAACTTCCACAGGGCTGAAAGGACTCGCATTTTTAGTGCTGTAATTATCACTTAACCAAATGTAAACCCCAAACTGTTCACATTGGTGCAAAGAGAAGTGAGAATCCAGCTACAGACCTGTTTCTCCCCTCCCTACGCCTATTTACACCCTGGAGAGTTCAGGACCACCTTCTTTAATCTTCCATCTCCGAGTCAACCAACTAAGGCATGAATGATGACAAGCAAGCTCTCCCTTTCCTGACATATCCAAAGTCACTTCTCTCTAACTCTCCTATGATCAATCCCCTGCAAATCCCTTCAATCCTCTCTCCTCTGGTCGGCTGTTCTTCACCTCCACTGAAGGAGGAAACTCCAGCAGTAACCCACCTCCCCATAGAAGAAGAGTGGTAGAGCTCCCATGTGCTTTTAATAATCAGGGGTGGAAGGTGAAAACAGCTCATCTTGGCTTTCCACCCAGACATCCAGCACCTTGGCAGCTGCCCCCCTCCCCCGGCTCCCAGGACAGGTATAGAATCATAGAATGGTTTGGGTTGGAAGGGACCCCTAGAGGTCATCTAGCCCAACCCCCCTGCAGTGAGCAGGCACACTGCTAACCAGATCAGGTTGCTCAGAGCCCCATCCAACCTGGTCTTGAATGTTTCCGAGGATGGGGCCTCCACTGCCTCTCTGGGCAACCTGTTCCAGTGTTTCACCACCCTCATTGTAAAGAATTTCTTCCTTATATCCAGTCTAAACCTACCCTGTTTTAGTTTAAAGCCACTACCCCTTGTCCTGTCACAGCTGGCCCGACTAAAAAGATTTTCCCCATCTTTCCTATAGGCCCCCTTTAGGTACTGAAAGGCCACAATCAGGTCTCCCTGCAGCCTTCTCTCCAGCCTGAACAACCCCAACTCTCTCAGCCTGTCCTCATAGGAGAGGTGCTCCAGCCCTCAGATAATTTTTGTAGCCCTCCTCTGAGGGCTACATTCATTCTCAGTGTGCAGATCTGCCCAGAGACCCCCAACACAATAGAAAATCCAAGAGAAACCTGTTACTCTCCAGCATCTGTGTGCTGGACCAAGGAGCTGAGCTCCGAGCAGGGGTACCCGATGCAGGAGGCAACACATTACAGAGTGAAAACAAGTCAATAAACTCTTGACTTCAACTCTACTGACCCAGAGAGAACTACAGTGCAGCACAGGCTTTTTCAACCCACCTTCCCCTTGGCACATGTGGTCCATGTCACCAGAGACAGCCTTTCTACAGCTGCCCTGTTTCCAACACTGAAGAAGAATGAAGAGACCTCAGAATGGCATAGCTCTGTTTTAACAGCACCAAGATGCCCTGCTGGCTTACTCAATGGGGATACATGCAGAGGAATTTGGCCTTACCTGGCTCGCTCTTCTTCTTGGATGCAGCCTTTTTCTTGACAGGTCCATCATGCTTATGCTCCTCATGGGTCGGAAGACCATCGGTTTTCTTGATGGTGACAGAGCTGGCGACCGGAGCACTTTGTTGCGTGCCAACTGGCGGCACGGCCAAAACAGGCACCTCCTTAGGGGTCACCTCCAAGACGGGAGAACTTTTGGGGACACTGACAGGAGGTGAAGTCAGCACCGGGCTAGGAGCAGGCTCTACCTTTGCCACCTTCTTCTCCTTCTTCCTCTTCTCCTTAGGTGATGGAGCAGGTTTCTCCTTTTCCTGGGGGGCCACCGACACTGCTGCGATTGGAGACTCAACAGTCATAGGCTCAGGCACCACAGCAGGCTCAAGAACCACATCCTTGGGAGAGTCTGGCACTTCCTGGCTCAGTTGCTGCTCCGGGATCTTTCCATTAGGTTTCTCTTCCTTTTTCTTTGCTTTTCCTTTTTTCTCAACAGGTTTCTCTTTCTTCTTTTTCTCTATTTTCTGCTGCTGGGTCTTCTCAAGCTCTTTGCGTTGCTTGGCCAAGGCTTCCTCGTAAGATGTCTCCTTCATGGAGAAGGTGGACACCAGAAAGATCCCAATGGCTGATATCACCATAAAACCTCCAAAGACCATAACACCCAGGGTCTGAGGGTCATACACATCCATCCTGCCTTATTCTACTGTGCCTGCAAGACACCAGAACAACAGTTAGTGGGGGGGAAAAAAAAAAGACATGCAACAGCCTCTCTGAACAGGGATTTTCATATGGACATCTGTGTCTCCAAATGGCACCATGCACTGAAAAGACAAATGCTCAAGATTCACACAGCTCTGGTGAGGGCAACCTGCCTGCACACACCCAAGCTTGTGCTCATCTGCTATGTTGCCTGTGGGCAGTGGTCCAGGGCCTTCTCCCTTTGCCACCTGCACCCTGCGGCACTGCTGGCTCCTGCCCAGCCCGGCGGGGAGGACACGTGGTGACCACATCCCGCTGGGCAACTGCCCCCAGCTCCCAGAACCACCCCAGCAATGATGCTGTGTGCACAGATGCCACACAGAGAACCAAGTCACAACCATTTCCTTGAGATGCAAATACTAAAAAAAGCTGTAAGTTCAAGCTTAAAAAAAAAAAAAAAAGCACGGTCATTCATTAGCTCACATCCCCAACCCGCAGGAAGAAGTGAGACTTGCAAAGGCAGCGCTGAATGTGGCACTTCTCTTTTCACCTCTGCTATTACCTGGCAGGCAAACTCGGCGCAGGGTCCTTCCCACCCTCCTCTTCATCCTCAGTTTCTCCACCCGTAACACATGGAGCAGCATTGGAGATGGTACTGCCTGGTCTGAGATCTGGCAGGCAGGGAGCAGCCACACATAGAGAAAAATGCTGCTGTCTCCACTCTTCTCATTTGCTAACTGAACCCTGTCCCTAGTGTTGAAGCCAATCTCTTCTCTGCTGTCCCACTCGTGTGTTTCTCCCATCAGGGCATCATCTCCATGCAGCTCCGAGGTGGCTCATGAGCCCCCAGATGCTGAAGTCAGGCAGTTAACCTGCCAAGGGGCACTTCCCAGGAGGTGCCAGGCTGCGGTTTCTTGTCATTGTGCCTCAAAACATAATCAGGAAAATGCAGAAAGTCCTCCGCTATCAGAAGTTCCCATCCCCACGCTTAACTGTAAACATTATCAAATTTCCTCTTTAAGAGGTTGTGGGTTGAGGACAGAGGGAGGGGCTGGAAGGGGAGGAGGCAAAAATAAGAATAAAACTAAGGAGATCAGCATCTTTTCAAAACCTCAGTGCTCACAGGGAGAGACCTTGGAGCCTTTTCCTTTCTAACAGCCGGAGCAGCGAACTGGCAGCCAAATCTGCAGCTCAAAGCTGCTCGTGCAGCGAGGGGGTGGCGGTGCAACGAAAAACTCTCCTCCGACACCAGCGCAGGGGGTGCAGAGCTGGAAGGAGCTGCAAAGCAGCCATCTCCCACCAGAGATACCCACCTGCCTGGGGAAGGATGTTTTAACCAGCGGCCCAGCTCTCCCTGCCCGCCCCTCCAAGCATCCCGGGTGACGCAGGAGCGAGCTGGCAGGCAGGAGGGCTGCCAATGCCAGCTGGAACCAGCCTCCCCTGGCAGGGCCAACTTTCTACCCCAGGGCACTGCTCGAGATCCCAGCTGATACTACAGGCATCGCTATTTCGTGTCCGCCCTGGGCTGTTTCGGATTTAAACAGCCTCAGCCCGCTCTATCCCAGCACATCTGGTACCAAGTCTCTCCCTTCTGACTGGGTAGCATCGCTTTGGGATGGTCACCATCAGGACAGATGGATTAGTCCTAACCTGCAGGGTGAAAAGGGCTGGATTTCCTCTCCCTGGCAGTACATAACAAGTAGGGCTGGAGAACACATACCCATGACCTTGTGCTGGTTTTAGGGCTACACTGAAGCACCCAGGAGCTGTTTTAGGGGCAGAACAAGGCCACCTGCATTCCTCGCCCAGCAACCCCGACACATCGGTGAAAATAAACCCTTCCTGACCTGACACCACCACAGCTTTGTATTTTAGATGAAAATTTGCTGCTCCAGCTTAGGGCAAGGGCATCACCGAGCGCTGGCAAATGCACTCCAACCCCACCAGCTGCTACTGCCACCTCTGAAAGCAGCTGGATGGAGCCCACGGAGGATGGGAATGGAGGAAAAAACCCAAACCTCCACTACAGAGGCATCCAGCACACAGATGGATGAGAGAGGACAGGGCAGTGGGGTGGGTGAGACGGCGGTGCCGGAGTCCTCTGCCTGCCCCACATCTCACCCCTCACTGCTGTACCCCCCCAAGCCCGTACAGGCAGGGTGCTTGAGCCCCACGCTCCCTCTCCCCCCCAGGCAGCCTCACCCAGCCCTGCTGCAGTAAAAGCTGCTGTACCTTGCCTCCTCTCAGGCTTTACAGCCAGGGTGAGATAAGGGTGCAGATTAGCATTGAAGTCCTTCCTAGCTAAACAAAAAAAAACCCCAAACAATGCCAAGACAAGAAAAAAGCAGCCCAGAGCACTAACCTAGAGGAGCTGCTGGAAGAGCCATCGCAGCAGCCGGAGCTTGTGAAAGCAGCGGAGGTGCTCGCGCGGGGCCATTTGCGAGCTCCCACCGCTGGACCAGAGAAACCCCGTGCTGTTCCCAAGGACAGGCATGCCAGGACAAAATTTGAAATGAAGAGGGAGAGATACCAATCAGGCAGCAATTACTCCCAGCAGCACTATCATGGCAAAGGGAAACTTTGGCCCTGTCTCAACGCTCGTGCCCTGCAGTCCACAGCATGGGGCTGGTCCTGGCAGACCCAGTGCTGACTCCAAGGAGCAAGTTCTTCCAGTAGAGTTCCTCCTGTGGTCGAGCCTTGCTATGGACCAGCGCAACAACTCATTCAGGGAAGAGCCTATCACTCTGACGGTGCAAAGACGGCGGCAGGCTGTACACTACCACACGCACTCAAATCAAACCAGGATGGCTTTGGCATTTGGGGGATAAGGAAAAGTCTTCCCCTGGGAACTTCCTGATGCATAAATGCAAGAAGCAATGCGCCGCAGCATTAGTGCCAGGAGGGAGCTCTGCTTTGGCACTTCCTCACCTCGCCACCTTCTCCCTTCAGAGGGCTGAAAGTTTGCTCCTGGATTTGCACAGCAAGATGCAGTCCCCCTCACGAGCGTAGTGGCAGGAGTGTGCGTGCCTTGCCCTTCAGCAGG
>NW_009260136.1:1196756-1199575 GCF_000687185.1 Egretta garzetta
TGGCCCTTCAGCAGGTAAGCCCTCCATGCTTCCCACCGGCACAAGGCCTTAGGCAGGACACAGAAAAATACAGCACCAAGGGTACCACTGCTTGTCTGCTCGCGGATGCCTAGAGGATGGTTTTGCATGTATAGGTTCGGCTTGACAGCCAGGCTTTGAAGAGGCTTGAAGACTTCAGCATCCTCCCCTCCGTACCTTCTCCTGGTCCTTAGAAGCAAGCCAGAGGATTGAGGCATGGGCTTTTCTCCCTGCAACGGCATTTTTCTGTCCATGCTGCTTTGGGACAGGGTTGTATGCTTAGGAGTGCGGGGACACCAGCAGCTATCAGAACCCACATTCAAAAAAACCAAGTTCACGTCCAACACTGAGCACGTTTATCTGCGTGAAGTTTCTTGAGCAGGATCATCCTCTGCTCATCACCCAGCCAAAACAGTGGAAACCATCAAACATCTCCATATGCAAACTCCTTCCCCAAAATACCTTGTTCAGATAAAGCTTTTCACCACCAACAGAACAGGAACAAGACAGACAACTGGTATTTCACTTGGCCCTCTCATGTAAAGGAGCCACCTGAAAGGCTGCGCTCCAACTCTTCCGTTCCTGTGGCTTTTTCTTGTTATCCATCAAACTTCCCAACATCACAGATAACAGCTCAGGAGGCCTGACCTCCCTCACCACCCTGCACGTGCAGTCACTTCTGTTTGCCCTGAGCAAAAGTCCAACTCGCCGTAAGGAAGCAAAACCAGTAAAGCCCTCAGCCTTGCTGGGTTTTCAGCACTAAACAATTTCCAGGACTAACCAACCCACAGACAAGCAGCACGATGGCACCAGGGCCACCCTCAGTGTCTTGCAGCCACATTTGCCAGAGCCAGCTAAGAGTCAAAAACCAGGATAGAGCCTTCCCACCTGTCCAGCCTTTCCTCCCCTGCGCAACTGCTTCCACAAAATCCACGGGAATTCGGTATCTTTGCAACTCAGCCTTCCACCAACCCTGGTTTAAACCATCCAGGTCAAGCGTCAGGTGGGTAGGAGCAAAGGAAGAGACAGGTTGTGCAAGAGCTACAGAAGCCTTGTTTCTTTACAAGGCCAAAGGAAAATATATCTGCTAGCTCCTCCTGGTCTAGATAGGTGCTGCAGGTGGGAAAAGATGCTCTTTGCAACCATTCCCCCTCCAATTCAAGGCTTGCACTTTGCCATGGTGTCACGGTGGCATCTCAGGTTAGAGCAAGGTTAGAAGAAGAGGTGATGGGGTGTTGGAGGGCAGAGAAAGGGAGAACTGGGTTGGTGCAGCTGGCTTCTGCATAGCCCACAGCAACGCCTGACTGCAAAGCACCTGCAGCTCCCTTTCCTTTACCTGCCAACAGGTTAAACAAGAAAAAACAAACAAATAAAAAGTTCTCCCCTCCCTAAACATGCACAACACAAGTCAGTCGAAGCTCACTGACCCAGCACACAGGTTTCCAGGCTGAGATTTCGGCTTCCTCCGAAGCACAAAATTGTCTCCTGGACCATCAGGGCGAGAAGCAGGCAGCACCTAACGAAACGGCCACTGTTTCAGGAGGGCACTGTCTGGCCTCTGGTTCAAAGAAATAAGGTCTCATCTCCTTCCCTGCCCCTGGTCTGCAGCTTCCCTCCCCAAAAGGCAGCACGAGGGCAGAGACATGGCTGGGGACAGCGTTCCTCCAGCACAAGGGAGCGAGGAGGAGAGGGAACTGGGAGACCTGATCCTGCTGATAGCAGAGCAGCCCGGCAGCGGGAGAAGGTGGCAGCACTGCTGGCAGATAAAAGACAATCACCAGATACTTCTCCTGGAGTTTGTCTCTCTGCCCTGTTGCGATAGAGAGAGACAAAAATTAAAAACAAATGAGAAAAGCCCACGCGCCACGAGCAGCTCCCGCCCGCATCCCCGGCAGCCTCTGTTTAAATACATTTTCTGCGTAAGTGACTGTGCATTTCCAGCCTCCCGGCAGCATGTGTTACTCTACGCAGCAACTCCGGATCAGCTGCCGCGCCGACCAGCAACAGTTACAGCTCGACTTAATTGAACATGTCTTAGCGCTCCATTAGCTCTTGCAGTGCGGCAGCCGCGGCCCTTGGCAAAGCTACCAGCTCCCTTCCTAAGCCTTGGAGTAAAAAAAAAAAACCAAAAAAAAAACCCGCAGAAAAAACATATATATACACACAAGAAAAGCGTAATAGCACCGTAACACAGCTGCAGCTTGACTAATCTCTGCAGCGGCTATTACAAATTTTCTCTCCCCTCCCCGGCCCGAAGCAGCGTTTCCCCGCTGGCCCTCGTCAGCTTCGGCTTGGGGTTCGCATCCCAGGTTAGTGCCCGGCTCGCCCAACTCCTCCAGCCATTTCCCAGCGATGCGGGCGAGGGGAGGCCGCTGCCATCGCTTCTCTGAAGAAGAAAGCTGACATTTCGGGCGGGGAGGTTCATCCGTCGCGCCCGGCCACGTGTGCAGGCGCACGCTCTCCCCGCTGGACCGCTTCCCCGGCGGGGCGAGGAGCGGGGCGTCCTGCCGGAAAACCCGCGGGAAAGCTGGCGACGTCCAGTTTGGGAAGACCCCAGGGTGGGGGGTGTCTCTGATTATGGGGTTGCCACCTCTCTCCAAACGCTCTGGGCATCACCAGACTCCGCGCTGCCCGGGGTCTCCCAAGGCTGGGAGGGATTTATTTGGGGCGGGGGGGGCTTAGTTAAGGAAAATAAAAGAAAAAAAAAAAGTAAGGCACACCCGCCTGAAAGCTGTGCCCTTTTGTAGCCGCACTTAATCAGATTAATGAATTTCATCAGGCCGGCGCGCGGGCAGGGGAAT
>NW_009260136.1:1200390-1204104 GCF_000687185.1 Egretta garzetta
GGGGATGCCGGTTCATGCGCTGGGCCCTCCTGGCGGGCCGGGTGCGGGCGCCGCGGAGCGAGCAGGTCGAACCCTAACGATCTGGGTTTGCAAAGGGTTTGCAAACGCCGTGTGCTTCAGCAGCGCTGGGGCTCGTCCATCGCCTGCCAGCTTGTGGGTCCCAGGACGGGGACAAAACCATGCCCAGAGCTGCCCACGATGGCCAGTGCCACCCAGCGTGGCGGCTGTCCTCCGGGTGCGCGCCCTCTGCATGCCTCCTGGCCTGGCCATGACCGTCCATGGTGGGACGGGAGAGATCGGAGGTGTACTGCTCAGGTGCCTGTTTGCACCAGAGGAGTTAGCTATCTGGAAGTGATTTGGATGCACCAGTAGCTTGGAAATGAAAAGGGAAGGGTTGGCAGGGACTCCCTTCATGTTGGACAGGACTAACTATTAGGCTGAACTGTTGGAGAAGAGCCAGGGCACTCTTCAGGAGAAGCTGTACCCTGCTGGTCTGTGCCATGAGGACTTCAGAGCCATCTCTGACCAAAGGGCCATCTTGCCAGGAATGTGCCTCCAAAACCAACCAACCACCCAGACACCCAGCCAAGCAGGAGCCATAAACCGGGAGAGCAGAGGTTTGGTGCCTACGCCGTAATACGCAGATTGCACTGGCTACACTTTTTGCCTAAAATCGCACAAAAGATCTGTGCGGGACCCGTGCGGGAATATATCCCCCATGCCTCTGCGTCTTCAGCCAAGCTCAAAGCCACCTCTCTCCCTTTCCTCCACCTCCCTGGCCACGTTGTGGTGCACGCCCTAGCTTCTTGCATTTGCTAGGCTCTGACTGTGGAATAAGAAATTCATCTGCTAATAAGGCTGGGAGGGAGCAATAATTCGACATCGTAGGGCAGGCTGTTGGGATCTTCCAGCCCCCTGCCATCTCTCTCCTTACAGCCGGTTGTAGATGCTTGGGGCACCGATGTTACTGTATTTCAGTGGCCAGACCTTCTTGGGGGGTGGCAGTCGGGGCTGCTCTCAGCATCGCCCTGGGATTCACAGAAGCTGCTGCCGCACCGTCACCCTGGGCGCAGAGGACAAGCCGGGCTATTGAGGCCAGGCTGGGGACAGGCAGCAGGTCCTGCCCGCAGCCTGGTACAACTCGACACAACGGCAAGGAGAATAAGTGACTGTTTCATGCAAGCTGGTGCGATGGAAGAAGAGAGAAAATATGCTAATGGGGAAACGTTTTGGCTAATTATAATAATACGGCTTCTGCAGAGGGACCTGAAATAGGCACAAACAGTTCTATTCTCAGTGCTCATGAGAAGTTGGAGACTTTTTTGGGGGTTCTACACGCTGCAGGCAAACCGGGCAGGGCAGGGCTCCCCATGCCAGGCAGGACGTGGACTGGCAAGGCACACCAACACAAAGGATGGCCGATAGGCAGAGAGCCACCCAACGCACAGCCCTTCAGGCAAAGGCACAAAGGTTTGGGATCCAGCCCTGCCCCAGTCCGTCAGCAGCAGCTGGTTAAACCCACCAAGGACCATGCTCGGAAGCAAGCTGCAGCCATGGTGGAGCAGGCAGCTGGGCACCCTGCCCGCAACCCTCCCCAGCTGCCTGCCTCACCACGAGCATCCCGGGGGGCCGGGGAAGTTACCTCATGCCTGCCACACGTGGGAGACGCGGGGCTGGGCTCTCTCGAGCACTCTCAGCCAAGCACTGAGTACTTCATTATTCGCCGGGGCAGGGACTGGCACGCACTGCCCCAGCCAAGCACCCGGGGCACGGGGAGGTGGGCTCACTCTTGCCATGAATAACTGAGTGTCCGCTGCAGCGTGGAACAACGAGGGCAGAGTGATGCACGCGTGTGTGGGGAAATGCACGGCGTGGGGTGAAACCCTGGTCAGACAGAGCTGGGATGTGAGCCTGGGTGCCCTCTGCCACCATGGCACGGACGTGCTCGGAGGATGGCTCCCTCCCCAGCTGTGGTTTGGGTCTGCAGACAGATGTCTGAAACCCTCGCTCGCCTTCTGCTCACTGATACCTACGTGGCCGAAAGCTGTTTCACCCCACAGCGCTCCTCCCAGCACCCACCGTCTCCAGCTGGTCTATTCTTGAGTCTTCCTCCCCGCTTTTTGAGACATCAAGCCTATACCTCCCACCATGGTGTTTCCCTTTGATTCTTGCAGTCTGCTGCTGATCCAAGCCACTGGGTCCTATATTATCATGATAATTTGCTTTCACCCCGTATCGAAGGAGTTCTCCCTAACTACTAGTTCTCCCAACTCCTGCCCAGAGGCAGTATCCAGCCCAAATCCAGAGGTCTGTGTACCCTGTTGTTAAAACAACCAAAGTGCTGGCGATTATCCACGGTCGTCCTCACCGCTAGAAAGTTTTTCTTGGGTCCGATTTGAAAATCCCTTGCTCCAGCTCAAGTTTTTCAGTCCCTAGTTATTTTTGCATCCACAAGTCTTTGGCTGTTGGTGAAGAAGCTGTTGTTTAGACCTGGAATGGCTCCAAATCTTTCCTCTGGATGTATTAGTTATCCTAAATTCATAGCCATTGCTGGGGTATTTTTAGCTCTGTGCAGCGGTCGTCAAACAAACCCTGCCACAAGGCAGGGGGACGGTTTGCAGGACTCCCTGAGGTCCCTGACGGCCCTGCTCCTTCTGAAGATGCAGGCTCAGTCATGCAGAGACGACCATGAAATCCTACCTGGGATGCCAGCCGGGACTGCGACCAAGTGCCTCTTCCCGTCCCCATGCGATCCGCATCCAGACTGCGGCGGAACGTGCAGACAGGCACGGCTTGTGTTTTCTTACAGGAGAGCAGTCAGCTCTGCCTGGGCTCGGTGGTGCCTTTCGATCCTAAGCCCTTGGGGAGGTGGGGAGGTACCTGCCACCCTCGCTTCCACCGTGGGACGCTTACTGCTACAGAAATATGCCAAAAAGCTGGTAGGAGCAAGAGCAGACGAGTCCTTTGCTCCAGGTTTGGCTGCTGCCTGCACTGTGGACATGATGTTGCCTTGTCTACCGTCTGGGCTGATCCTCCAAGCGGCCCCACATCCGCACTTGATCCCTTTGGAGACTCTGGAAGCAGCTGCCCCTTTTTTATAAAAGCAGGGATTGGTACGTCTGGCCTCCCCTCGGCTCCCTGGCGGTCCCTCCCGGCCTGCACGCCTTGCCAAGCACTCTCAGGTCTGGGTTTAATAAGTGGCGGCTCTGCTCCAGCAATGGAAACTGGAGGTGGATGCTGCAACAGAGCACGGCATGAAGCTACGGTGCAGCCGCAGGGAGGCGGTGGCAAGAGGTTCGGGACTGTTCCTCTCCGTCCTCACCCATGTTAAGGCAGTGGCACGGCTGAGGTTTGGATTAGAAAATGCACCATGGCACATCTGTGCCTGCCTCTGGAGCAGGGTGCACCCTGGCCTCCCCCTTTTTTGACCCAGCTCCACATGGGATTGCAAAATACTACCTGAATATGAAACGTGAACGAGGACCTGCAGGATACCCCCACTTTGGTGGGCTGGCAGCCAGACACCTACAGGACAGCCCAGTTCCCAGAGGGCACTAAACCCCTGTGTCTTGGCAGCTGGGCGTTGCCCTGGGTGTTCGTAAAATAACACTTTTCCAGGAGCACTCACAGTGTTCACCCCTTAGATCCTTCTACCACTGTTCCCCTGTCCCCACAGCTCTGTGCTGTGAGATGCCCCAAATGCTGGTGGGAGGA
>NW_009260136.1:1204147-1215138 GCF_000687185.1 Egretta garzetta
TCCCCAGCGAGGTATTCACCACTGTGCTACCAACCTCCAAGCATCTGGTAGCCACTTAGCCAAGGAGGTGCATCCACCCAACCTACCTTTCCCATGGAAAAAATGTAGTTGCACTGCTGCTGAAGACGGGCATCCTGTTCCTCTAGGACAGGGCTACCCTGGAGTCAAGGATGGGTTTTTGTGGAAGCTACATTCTTCAGGTGGCTCTCAGTTTGGGGATTTCTCATGAGATGGAGGAAAACACTGATACAGCGGTTGTGAACTTCGGAGTTGAGGCCAGAGTAGTTAGCAGTAACATCCTGCAACTTGCAAATCAACTTTGCAATGAGATGTGAACCCAGATAGGAGTGACAGCTATACAGGAGAATTGCTCCTGGTCAGCTGGGGTGTCATGCAGGACCTGGGGATGGCCATCTTTCTCCTAAGTCAGAGAAGGGGTAGATATCTCATGAGCAGAGCAGGCAGACCCTGAGGACAAGATGAAATTCAGTAGTCCCAAGGGCAAGATCATGCACCTGGAGATATGATGAAACCCAGGGGAATCCCTGCACAGGAAGGGGCTGCGGGAGACAAGGACCTGAGTGTGCTTGGGTGGACGTGCTCAAGGCACAAGAGAGAAACCTGCAATCCCAGAAATCCCTCTGGACTCCTGGTGGCATTGTCCTTGGACCTTTCCTGTATGGTGGCTGCTGTTCTAGTTGCTCATGTTCAAAGGAGGAAGCAAAACCCTCCAGGAGCAGCTGCTGGGTAAGGGCCCAGGGTCTATTGGGGAATGGAGACCCGGAATTATGAAGGAAACCAAGAGTTTAGCTATTCAGCTTACCAAAATGAAGGTCAGAGAGGGAACAGGATGGGAGGAATGCTAGGGAAGAGCAAAGGGTTGAGTCTGTGCTGGCAAGGAAAAAACTGGGTACCAAAACACAGGTTTTCAACCCAGAGAACAAGGCACCTGGTGGGGCCTTGTGCTCCTTGATCACATGGGGAGTGTGAGCACAGAGCCCCTAAACCCAGCCGCGACAGAGCAAGCACGTTTATGAAAAGAGTGTCACAGCGCAACTGTCCCTGGTGGAGGAGTCCTCAGCTGCATGAGCCAGGACTGCTGGCCAGCCCCCACTCTTGTACTTGTCATGAGGAGCACATCTGTACTTTAGCTTATTCTTTCCCTTCTCTTTTCAGCCACTCCAGCCTGAAAAAATGGCGATCAGAAGATAAAAGTTCAATGATTTTGTCTTTGGGCCCACTGACAGTCAAACTATTACAGAAGTAGATGGCATTGATGAGGAGCTTGGAGTTAAATTATCTGATGAAGGTTTTGAGAAGGTAACCTCCCCAGCTACTTCCCATGTTGCCCGCTGGCTTCATCAAGAACATCATGTTCTTGCGGTATCATTTCTTCTCCCCTCCTGGCCATAACAGGGCTCCCGCTGGGTAAGTCCATCTGAAATCCAGTGGAAGATTGCCCCAGGCCATTTCAAGGCATGATGCCATGCACTTTGCAATGGGGCAAGGTCAAATATCCATGTGGTTCATCGGTTCCTCCATCCCTCTTTCAAGACATTTTAAGCAGAACTTAAACCTGTTCTGTCAGAGAATTTACTTAGACTTACCTCCACTGAGGAAGGGTTGTGAAGCTACACCACCTCCCGTGGCTCAGCCAGCAGTGAATGAGTGTTAACCAGTGGATTTCAGACCCCCAGTCACATCTTCTGGGGATAAGGCTTGACACCAAAGCGACGTGGCAATCAATCACTTCAGCTTCTCAGTTGCAAGCAGCTCCTGCTCTCCACAGCTCTCAGGAGCTCCTGGTTAATCACCATGTGCGTGTGTGTGTCTACCTTGTTGGCACTTGGAAAATATTTCACATTCTACTCTTAATTTTCTCCCAGAACTTTGCATTGTTTCAGTTTAGAATGGTCCTTGGTGGAAGGAAAGCAGAAACAGGTGAGTGGCTGGCAGAGGGATGTGCTAGATGGGCTCGGACCCATCTAGCCAGGATGGCTTGAGGTACCAGAGTTGTGCGCCTTAGCCTGTGCCATTCCCTCTGCCACGATGGCAGGGAAGGAGATGCACCATTGTCCGGGCTGCTCCTGGCCTCAGTCCAGCACATGCCATGGTGCCCCAAGCCTCGCATCAAAGCTTGGGCTGTTTGAAAGTTTCCACACAGCTATGCCAGGCACTGGAGAGCTGCAGGGCTGTAGGACCAGCTCTCTGTAGTCTCAGCATCAGCCGATATCCCAAACATCCTGACGTAGGCTTCGATGCTGCGGCAGGTAGAAAGCTGTATCACGGTGCCAGAGGAGGCTTGTAACAGGAAAAGGCAGCCTAAGGGCAAAGCCAGGAACACAAACTAATTTGGGAACACAATGGTTACACTAATCAAAACACCTTCCAGAGAAGGGAAGGAAATTACCTAATCCTTCACCATGCAAGATGGCATCCTGGTCCCCAGTCTGCAGGGCAGTAGTAGGGCTATATACAGCCTGGAAGAAAGGGTATTCCCATCTGGGCAAGGAAAAAAGCATAGGGACCTCTTTCCTCCAGACCCTCTTCATCCACACTGGATGCAGGAGAGCCCCCCTCTTCCCATCCCCAACCTGTCTTTCGGTCCAGAAAACTTCATGCCTCTCTTGAAAGTTTGGCTGGACACAAACTCACGTGGCTCCAGGAGCTGGGGCTTAACAAAAAACTTCTTCAGGACTTAGAAAATCTGTCGAGAAGGGTTGCAGTCATTCAGGGACGTGCACCTTGTCTTGTTCCACCGCCAACAGATTGCAATGGGGCAATCGCTGGTTATATCAAGGGAACTCTTCTCACTTTCCATGCATCATCTTAGCAGGGTTCATGCTTGTTGCCTGACTCAACATCTGGAAATTGTAATCCAACTGAAAACAGCCCAGGAAGGACCTCCTAACATGCCAGGAACAAGCACAGCTCCCAGCTCTGAGAAATCCCAGGGCATGGCCCCAGATGGAGCATTTAAGATATTTTGGGGATGCTAGAACTACAGAGCACAAGAGGACACAAATGCACTTGCAGGATTAAATAAAAAGCCACAAAGTACCTCTGGCTTAAGAGAAATGCCGCTTCTGGGGGCAGGCTTCTCTGGTTGAAGCTCTCCCGTGTTCACGAGCCCTTTCTCCCTATTGCCACCTCATCTCAGACATGAAACTCGTGCGATACCTTTTGGGGAGAGCAGAGGCATTTGCTTCTGCAGGTAGCTTCTGCCTGGTGCAACCTGCATGAAGCACAGGGGCAGGAAGAGACAGTCCCATCTCTTCAGCTGTGCAGGAGGGAGAGTGTGTCCATGCTGCTGTTGCGTGAGGATGGCAACACCAGTCAGGGACAGAGTCAGAAGGGTGACTGGCTGGTGACACCAAGAAATTTCAGGCATGGTTACTCTGCAGGGGTAGACACGCTGCAGTATGGATACAAATGATCTGTGCACCTACGTCCCGTCAGCAGCTGACCTCCAGCCGATCTAGCAATGGGCTGTAAGCTTGAAAGATATGGATGAAAACAGGAGAGGTGCCCAGGCAGTCCACAAGGGCTTTGGCTGGGTGAAAGGCACAACAAGCAGTCGGGGAGGGGGGGGGGGGGAGCATGGGAAGGGCATGGGAAGAGCAGCAGGGGTGGCCTGGCTTCCCCCCCACCAAAAGCTGCACAGCAAAGCCCGAGGGCCAGCAGACACTCATACCCCTGAAGGCCAAAGGGAAGAGGGAGCTCAAAGTGCGGCAGCCATCACCCTGCCACACCAGTTCCTCTTCGCTCTGGGCTGGTTTTGCCAGGAACCAATGCAGGGAAAATGTGAACCATGTCCATGGCTGGAAGTTTGGATGCACCCGGAGGGACTGCAAAACCTTGGCACAAGAACCAGGATGGGAAAACAAAGACCTGAAGGGGTTTCTTCTGCTCCACGGTGCAATGAAAGCTGCAGAGAGAGAGAGAGAGAATGCCTTCTGCCCGGATGCTCACCTCCAGACAGGTAATTTTTTTTTATGTATTTATTTATAACCACCATGTCACCTCAGCACACAGCGTGAGACTCTCTCACCTCCGGTTCTGTCCGGTGATGAGAAGCAGGAACAGCAAACAGCACCTTTCTAAAGTCATCCTCTTGGGCTGCTTGGTGGGACTTCAGCAGGGGAAAAAAAAACCTCCCCATGGCTTCATGTCACGTCTTTATGGACATGCTACTCATGGCAGTTTCCAGTATGTCACACCGAGCTGCTGCAAAGCACTTTTTGCATAGAAAGGCAGCGCCATCAACCCCACTTTTCAGGGGTAGACATGCAGGTAGAGGGAGGGTGCAGCTTCTCCTAGGTCTCTCCTGGGCCAGCAGTGGAGGCATCTCCCAGGTCCTACCTGAATGTTCTGATTCCCCAACGAGCACGGTATCGTCTCACCATCCATGTCTGTCGACGCACGGTGGCTCCTCCCAAAAAAATCACATTCCACGCTCATATAAAAAACCACACCCTGTAAGTGGCATATTTTTCTGGAGGAGAGAAATTCCTGGCTTGAAATGGAATTCCCTTCTCCCTCTACCACCCTATATTTTAAGGGACTTTCTATAGGAAAAAATTACCTTGCCATTTTTTTCCCTTCTGTTTTCTCCTGTTTGAATGTTTCTCCAGCCCACAGACACTAAAGGTTAACCCGTGGAGCATGGAACTGATCTGTGAGTCAGCAGTAGGGGGGAGATGGAAAGTCGGTGGGTGCCTGTGTTGGAGGAAAGCCTCATCATTTCCATGTCACTTGCAGCCCCCTCCCCTCCACACACACCTCGGGATGAATTTCTCTTGCTGCTCACAGGCACCCAACACGTACCCACTGCTGCAAAGGGGGCTTTGCAAAGGGCCAGCAGCACCTCTCCATTTCTGCTGGAAAAACCGTGCTTTAGCCGCCCTGGGATCTGCCACATCAGCACTGAAAGGTATCAGAAGGTCTTGAAACCAGACACGCCTAGGGATGGTTATTTACCCAGAGAAGCTGAACCGGTGTGAAGGGAGTGCTCTGAAAGTGAGCACCAGGACCAGTGAACCAGATCCTGAGTAGAAGAGGAAGGAGTAGAAAAGGAAGAAATAGAAGAAGAAGAAGGAAAAGAAAAGAAAAAAAATAAGAAGGAAAGAAAGAAAAAAAGAAATCTTTTTTAAAAGAGATGATAGAAATAATCTTTTAGGTAGTTTTCCTTCAAAAAAACAGAGCAGGAAGCCTCAGGCTTGGAGAGAGGTTAAACCTGTGTGTGAGGTGGCACCAAATAATGCCAAGGTAAATCCTAGCTCTGAATTACTCTTCTTAGGGCAGAGCCGTGTACCTGCACGCCGCCGTCCGAGAACACACTGTGCTTGCTCCCTGCACACAACACT
Organism: Egretta garzetta; assembly: GCF_000687185.1. Lineage (NCBI taxonomy): Eukaryota > Metazoa > Chordata > Aves > Pelecaniformes > Ardeidae > Egretta > Egretta garzetta. The sequence goes on from NW_009260136.1 coordinate 1,209,514, forward strand.
TTGTGCTCAGGAGTCTCTTAGCAGAGCGGGGATTTTTATATTAGCAAATAAAATAAAAAAAAAGACCTCCCTGAGTAAGTATGTGGTTCCACCCAGGTGCCAGGCTGACATTTTGGCCAGGTGAGGGGTTTGAGCCAAGGCATAGGTCAGCAGTGTTCAACCATGCAAGCCCAGACCTCGCTGCAGCAGCACAGTATGATGGCTGACGTTGGGGTGTCAAAATATCACGAGTTTGGGGCTTGGGGAAGTTTTCAGGTCCTCAGGAGGGAGCTGGGAGTCATGGGAAAAATTCAAAGTCCTGTTTCAGGTTTGCCAGAGGTATCTCACTCGTGCCCCCACCCCGAGCCAACAGTCTGGCATTGAATTAACACACCAGTGGGGCGGCTACAGGGTGGCTGCTTGTGCCAGCCCTGAGATAGCATCATTGAACTCTGGTGGGGGAAGGCACCCCAAAATCCTAAAATGCCCCACTAGGCTTTGCCCTGTGTCTCCAAGGGGAGCTCTAAAGGATGATTACAAAACACCTCCTCCCTCTGATGCACCATCACTCATCTCCCCCCGCGCCTGGCTCTCTGGCTCACATTTTAAGTTCCCCAGATATTCACGCAGCACCGAACACACCAGTGACTGCACCCTGGCCTGACACCTCGGCGCTGTCGCCTTTGCCCTTCAGGTGTGCTGAAACAAAAACCGCTCCGGAGGGGGAGGCACATCCCCAGCCACCCACGCTCCAGGTCTGCTCTCCCGGCGCGGCCGTGAGCACTGCCCTTGGAAGCCGTCTCCTGCAGTTCTCATTAAAAGAGGACTTTTGCCCAGTGATCGCCTTGGCAAGGGGTGGCGTTATTCGGTGTTGGACAAGGGCCTTAAAAACAAAACCAGAGCGAAAGGAGATTGAATGAGGAGAAGGTGGGGAACAAGGTCATCGCGACACTGGTCAGTTTGAAGCGCTCTGACACAGCAGAGCAGAGCCGTCCTGTGGGCAATGGCCTTTGGTGTGCTCGCACCTCCCGGGGAGCCGAGCGCCCGCACCCGCCCAGCATGCAGATGCAGCGCGGATCCGTCCCGGCCAGCAGAAGCCGTTCCCATTTCCACTGCTGGAGATGGTGGCTCTTGTAAAGTTAATTAATCCCTTCATACAGAATAATTAACCTATGGGAATAGTTTATAAAGAGCAACATGTTGTAAAATCCAAGAGTTAAGATGTGACAGAAATGCCAAGATTATCTTGAAAAACCCACACCGAATCCCCCCTTCCAATAATACATTTTGAGGTCTTTCTGACTCAGCAGCACATGCTTAAAACTTAACAGAGGGCAGAGGGTCACGCTCTCCGGACTTTTTCCCAGCCGTCCTGGTTAGAAGCGATCACACCCGCTGTAATTCCACGTGCCCGCGTGCTGCTGGAAGAGCAGACTTCCCGCAGAGCTTCCCAGCAGCGGCTGCCCGTGCTAGAGCTGCGAGAGGTCCCAGCAGCACAGCAGAAGAGGACGGGGCTAGCATCGACCCTGACTAAAGCTGGCATAACCCGCTGCCAGCAAGCTGCCATTTGTCCCCGGCTTTATATATATATATTGCAAGCTGTACTTTGACTCTGTGTACTCAAGGGAAATATTTACCTTGAGAGCAACAATGTAAAGCTTGTCTGTTGTTGTATAGCTACCTCTGCTCCCCATTGTATACTACCCCATCCACCTTTGAAATGCGAATCGCCACACTCCCACACGACCATCTTCTCCGGGAAATAAATGTCACGTGCCTAAAGGCTGTCCCTTGCATGGGAGCGCAGGGCTACTTGGAGGGCTCAGAAATGCTCACGGGGGAGAGGGGCCTGGTTTAAAAGCTGGGGGGTTTTCCATCTGGTTCACAAAATTAAAGGACTGTCTTGACTCCTGGATGAGATGCATTTTCCTAAAAGAGTCAAATTTCCATTAATACCTAAAAAAGCAAGAACAGATACCTGTCAACCTGCCCTAGTTCAAGAGGAAAAGCAAGTTAGGCACTTGTTTGCAGGTCCGTAGATATTGCTGAGGGCACTTTGTTCCAAAGAGCAGCTTTGGGATTAAATGCACTTCAGTAACAATTCAGGCAGGATCATCAAAGCCTTGCTCAACCACCAGTGCCTGCTCTCCTGGCTGAGAGGTGGGAGGTGCCCCAACCACCCGCCCCCTGGGAGGTGCAGTAGGGTGGACCATCTCCTCCACTGCTGGCTCTCCATCGCCTGCTGGGGCTCTGAGGAGGACCCGGAGGCGACACAGCAGCTCAGCCCTGCTCCTCCACAGTCTCTGCTCTCCAAACCACCCCCTCGCTTTGGGTTCCTCTCTTTTTAAATGTCAGGCCATGTTGCTCTTCAGAAGGTGCTAAATACTTACAAGCTAGGGCTTTTACTACAAAATTCTTGGCATTTATTAGTATTATGTTAGTACTAGAAAGGGGAAGGAAGGGCTTGTAGTATGGACAGTGCAAACTCAGATCCTTGTTGCTCATAGAATGGCTTTTCACCCTTACCTGATCAAAAAGCTGCTGGTCCAAGCGGACAACAGACAGGTCTCCATGCCTGTGCTGCTGCTGAAAACCACAGGACCAAGCTGTACCCAGGTCACAGGAGGGCCCAACACAAACCTGCTGTCTCCCATCCCAAAGGGCAGGTTTGTGATCACAAGGCTACGCTTCCTCCTCCGTCAGCTACAAAAAAAATACACCGTCACCCCAAAATTTATCTGCATCACCCTGCAGTAATTCAAATAAATTCTAGCTGAGCCTATCAGAACATTTGCTTTACCCATGCTCATTTATTAATTGAGTGGATTGGTGAAGCCACATTCATTAATCCATCTAATTAAATGTTCTGCCCTACTCATACTGCTGCTCAGGAACAAGGAGTTTTGTGCTCTGGCGTTCCCATCTTCCTGGGGGAAACGCTGCCCGTTATGTGGGAAGGGGCACGGCGCACACGGAGATCAAGGGGCAATTTCAGGCGCAGGCAGGGATGAGCCGCAGACAGCGCCGGGGAGGCTCCGGCTGGTACTCTGTGCCTGACTGCGACCAAGCAAATAAACTGGTAATAAATGCAGAGCAAACGCGTCTTCTGGGGAGCCTGTGCCTTTGCAAAAGAGCATGTGAGGCTCTGAAAGAAAAGAAAAATATTAATAATGCTGCCTGACACTCCTGAATCATCTTTAACTGCGCTGAATGGTGTGCAAGAGGCAAGCTCGCAGGGGATCTTGTGATGTTTTAAGATTTACACGGGGCTGGCTGGAGAAGGGGATACCCAGGGATATGCATGGATGATTTGGGGAGATCAACACCGCTCCTGTAACCAGCAGCTGCCAGGAACCTTTTGCAATCAAGCGGCAGGAGTTAAAGAAAAAAGAAACCTAGCAGTAAATATACTTAGCAAATTCAAACAGTGAACGAGTTCCAGGAAATTGAGATAACCCCGTAGGCACAAAGATCCTGATCCAAAGCCCGCAGAAGTCAGTGAAAAGAAAATCATGTTAGCTTTTAGCAGGCTTTGGATGAAGCCCGAGGGAAGTCAAATAAGCGATCTAGTCCAAATGACTGCAATTCTTCCCAATTACACAGCCACCCAAATCTTACACACCTTCCCTGGCAGCTCCTCACCTGCACCTTGGCCCCCATGCTGGGAGTTTGTACGGAGGGTTACCTATACATACATTTTGTTACTCGCTGCCTGCTACTGGGTCCCGGTCTCCTGGCAGCTCTCTGGTGTCTGCGGCTTTGTCACAAGACTGAGCATTTGGCATTTCTCCTTGAGCCTCCTTTCGTTCCAAGGATATTTGAAGATTTCAAAAGGCAGCAAACCAAAACTGAGCAGCCCCCAAAAGTGGTGAATTTCCACATAACCTCACGGCACTCAAACCCAGGGTGTGGGATCCATGGGTGACCCAGCAGGGACCGGAATCCCATGGCATGGCAAGGATACATGGCAGGAGCAGCCAGACACTTGCTAGGCTGAAGAAGATGCACTCCCATCACCCTGCACCCATCATGGGTGGAAGCCCCCAGCCTCCCACAGGCGCCCGTTTCCCAAGGAAAGAGAGGCCCAGAGGCATCTGTGCAAAAGTCAGCTCTTCGTAGACCCAAGCGAGCTCTCGTTACATGCTCTGCCAGCTGGCTTTACCTTGTGCTTGCTGGGAAGAGCATTGCACGCAAGCTAGCTGCCATCCAGAGGCCCACAGTCCAGCAGGCAAAGGAGAAGACCCAATATCTCCCCTCTTCCAAAAACATTTAGCCCATCCACCAGTTTTTAAGCCCACTGGCCCTGACTCAACCACGTGGCATGCCAGCGGTTGATGACGGTGAATCATTTCACATCGTCCACCCCCCAAGATAACAACGTGGCGGTGAGTCAGATCCTGAGCTGAGGTGGGAGCCCAGTGCCCCATCCACATCTGCAGAGCTGCGCCCTTTGCCGTGCTGGATCTGGCCCTCTTTGCCTGGGGAGTCACCCCAGCTTCAGCCATCCCAAAATGCTGCATCTCTCCTCTAACCTCGCTGTTCGGCTAGCAAGCAGACGTCAGCTCCTCCTAATAACAGCTGCTTCTCTTTAGGGGGATCTTACTGTCGGATTTCCCACAGCCACATGGCAAATGAGGTTCAGGTGATGGCGTAGCCACCCCCTCTAATACATGCGTGCTGTATGGGGTTGCAAGCAGGAGTTTGGGTCTGTTGGTAGAAACATCCTTTGGAGTGTTTTGCTGATCCAATTTATATTGTGCACAATTTTCTCCACTGAACCCAGTCTCTGGTGGCAGACAGCAGCCTACGTGAACCGTGCGTGGTGCAGGAACACCTCCGCTGGAGCCACTGCCTCTGTGAATGTTGAAATTACTCAAAAAACCTAGGAATATCTCCCAACCCCTCCTCCTCCAAGGAACAATCGCAGCTGATAAACACGGCGATTTCTGTAAGCCCCTGCCCTCTCTTGGAGGTACAATCTTGGCTGCTGCTCACTGGTGTGGAAGATACGGGTTGCGCTGTGCTCTCCTCCACTGGCTCAGGCAATGCTGGCGTGGCCAGGCCTCACACGGGTTCATGATCAGCTGGATGTGTTGCAGATTCCTGACACCCTCACCATAAGGTCAACGGGTTTTTCTTTTTCCTCCCTTCTCTTCACAAAGCCCTTCATTTGTTTAGAACACAAAATCCAAAGGGAGAAGGTAAAACCCCTCTTTTAAAGAGGACAGCCTCAATTTTCCCAAGGGGAGAGCTATTCGGTATCTCTCTCTGCTTTGGGGGGTATGGTGCAATGCCTTGGTTTAAGCAGGATCCTTGTTTTGGCTGCTCAGCTTTACTTTTCAAATAAAATGGGGTTTTTTTTCTTCTCTCCCTTTAACTGCAATTGTCTGGATAAAAAAAAATAGCAGTTACACAGTGCCTGCTCCAGAGACCACTGACATCAACAGCAGACTGCTCCTGCCTTCAGTGCGCTTTGAATCAGATCCTAAAAATGCAGCCCAGCCCATCCACATCAGCAGCACCGCAGTCAGAAATGAGTTCAAGCATCCCAGAAATCCAGAGAGGCGGGGGGAAAAAACCCAAGGTGACATCTAGGAAAAGAAATGTGCCACAGGCCAGCAGCTGCGTTAGAGCTGGAGGGGGGAT
>NW_009260136.1:1215307-1230325 GCF_000687185.1 Egretta garzetta
CGTGGGGCGGGGGGGATCTCTTGGCACTGCCGCCGGGGCGCGAGAGGGACAACCCCCTGTTAATACGAAGGTTATCCCACTCCAGCCCGGCCGCTCAGTTTCTCCATGCTGACAAGTTTTACTGTCCCTGGGCTGTCAGGGCAAAGCTAAGCAACCGTTTTCCAACAAAAAGACCCTTGTCAAGGAAGAAAGTGTCTTCCTAAGAACGATATATTTATATGAGAAAATACAGACGTTTTATTGCTAAGCACTCCCTTCCCCCACTGAATTTATAACATTAAAATGAATTGGAGAAAAAATTAGACTGTTGGGTTTTTTAATTACAGTATTTATCAAAGAGCGGCTTTCACGGTGCTGGAAAGGAAATCTAGTTGAGACTTTGGAAAACCTTTCCTGGAAACAACTCCTTTTTTTTTAACATGGTTTTAGTATGGTTTCTTAAGACCATTAAAACTTAAGCAAGAGCTGCATCTGCTCATCATTCCCCCTCTTTTAACATGTTAACCCATGGAACCCTTTCAAACAGGTTTGACACCGGCTGAGAGCTTCTAAAGATAGTAAGTTCCAGTGAGTTTTCTGGGGAAAGAGCTCTGGAGAAGAGCTCCTACGAAGCGCTCCCACCCCACCAGAGAGTCTGGAGCATCCTTAGGCATCAGAGAAGCCCTCACAAGGCACAGATCTGTACAGACCTGGCACATCGGGCTGGCACAACCATTTGGGATGGGTCCCTGTTGCAAGGGACGTGAGCCCAGAGGAGGTTCGGTGGATTGTTTGCTGGAAGCAACTGGGAGGCAGCTGAGCTGCAAGGGCATCTGGTGCTGTAGGGCTGTGAGACCAATGGCCAGTGCATGGGCAGGGAAAAAAGTTAAGGCTGGATGACACAACCTGCTTCAAGGCAGAGATGTTTCAGGTTTTTCCATGCCTACCATCAGCTCCCCAGAGGTCTCATCCTCAGTTAATGAAGCGGGCTGCGGATTGCGACCCACATGCTTCCCACCCACCATGCTGGAAACAGCGCAGGTCCAGAGCCAACACCAAAAATCAGCCCTGTTTAGAATTACTGCCGGCAGTGTAATGCACCCCACTGCTGTGGCATGACCCCTGTGGATCCCTAACAAGGGATGGACTCTCCCTCCTGGAAGGGTTTGGGCTTAGGCCAGGTCTTTGCGCAACAGCGTGAAGGTTGTGCTAGGCTGCATTGTGCTAATGGTGCAGACTCAGCCCTTGACTCCAGAGGAACATCCCTTCACTACGGTCCTCACTGGGTGCCACACAGGAGAACCACGCCACGGGGCAGATGCACATGCTTCCACTTCACAGTAGAGCCGACCTCTTCCTGCTTGCCCACATTCGCCCATCATGGAAACTGTCACTCGGCTGGCAGCAGGGAAAGCCCCGGCAGATGCATGCCCTGGCTGGGGGTAGCCACTCTTGACTGCTAACGTGGGGAGGATGTGGGTTACGGCTGTTTCCAGGGGACATTCCCTGCTACAAACTCACATGCCTCTCTCCCCATTTTTTTCCCCGCTACGGTTTACTTCTCACCAAATCAAAGGCAGCAGATCAGACCTTCCTTAGTCTGGCCAGGTCTGCTTTGCAGGAGATGGTGGGTACATGCGTAAAGTGAAACTCCTCAGTGCCGTCCTTCGCCCCAGCACCTGCCAGCACCAAACCTCCTCTGAGAATCAGCCTGAAGGGCACAGGGCTCAGACTTTCTCCTCATTCAAGCCAAGTGACTCTAGGGTGGTTTATTTCTTCTTCCTTTACTGAGGCGCAGTATGATCTTCTGGCATTCATCAGTGTTACAGTTGATCTTCCTTTTGACTTCTCCATTCACAAGTGGAATTTGTGACTCTGCCAGGGAGGGCCGGGGCACACATGCCTGAGGGCCATCAGCGTTACAGGGGTTTCTCCCATACTGTCCATTCCCTGAGCCAGAGATGCCCAGCTTTTGCTAGAGGAAGGGCTTGAAGTATTCCTTTCGCAAGCTGTCCCTTGGGGTTTTGTCCAAGGACTAGAAGGATGCTGGTCAAGGCACAGAGCTAGCCTAATACTCCAGCCAAAGCAAAGCAACTTCTTCTGATGTTTGATAGAGGCAAGTTACGTCCTAAATGCACTGATGCAGAGAGAACTAGGCAGAGAAATGCAAGATACCCACCTAAAGCTAAAGAAAATGGCCCAGAAGAAATAGACAGGTATCTCTCCATTAGAGGACAAATGAACAGAGCAGCCACTTCCCAGGCTTGGTTCAGTATTCCCTAGTCAAAGCCAGCTCTCCATCGGCACAGACGGGTGTCAGTAAGGCTGCTGCGAGTCTCTCATCTCAGCAGTGGCTCAGATCAGATGTGTGCCAGAGCTTAACTTCTCTGGAGGCCAAGACCAAAGGACCCCATCCCTTTTTCCCCTGAAGGAGGTTACTACAACTGCTTGCCAGAAGACCTGAGCGTGGCATCTCCTTCAGCTTTCCAGGCTCGTATTTGCTATTGCAACTGGATCTAGATGCAGCTTAGATTTACAGGTTTTCAGCTTTGACTCTCCCTGTAGCTGCATGGAAGAGCCTTGGGCTCCCTCTGTATGAAGATGAGGACCTGTGCAGAGCACATCTCATTGAGTGAAATCTTTAGTGCTCTGCAGCACATGATCCCAGCGAGTGCAAATGTCCTGCAGAAACAGGAAGGCAATGCTGTCACCCACTGTCTCAAAAGTGTTTATAAGGAAAAGCCAAAGAAACCATCCCCACACCAAAGCAACCGGACCCCAGAGGGTTAAAGCAACCCATACGTTGGGAAGTGGGTGGCAAGGGCTCAAGTCCCAAGCCTGGCTCCATCAGTCCAGGCTTTTGAGCTCTTGCATTTATAAGCAAGAGCCGCAATCACCACTCTCTCAGCTCTGTGGCAGGCATGCACTCACCCTTTTCATCTCACCCTTCATCAAACTGGACCCTGCATTCCCAGGAGAAGTTTGGCTGCCAGTTAAAGCATCCACACACAGAGTAACATTTTCCTGCAAAGCCTCTGCGTGCCTCCCCTTCCAGCCGGGGCTGGGTGGCTGGGACAGGGAAGGATCGATGCTGTGCAGTTTCCCAGGCTTGCCTTTAGAACACGTTCCTGCTTGAAGACAAAGGTTTCCAGCTCCTTGCAGCATTTCGGGGAGCCACACCAGTAGCTGTTGAGAGGCCTTGGGCCACACCACATGCAGCTACATCTCTGCCACTCTGTAAGCTGATGTGCTTCTGCTCATCCACCAGATCACCAGAGGAAGACCTGGCCTGCTCTATTTTCTTATAGTTATTTCCTCTTTCCCATAGCATTTTGAAGTGTCAGGAGGTTTCCTCTATATACAAAATAATGCTTTTTCCCCCATCCTTGGGCAGCTCAAGACCTAAGGGTAATCCTTTTACAGATGCCTAATGCTTTAAATTACATCATGCCTGTTCTGGCTGCCATGAATAATATTGCATTAGCTGCTCTGCAGCCAGACCTGTAACGAGGAGGAGGTCCCGTCGTGCCCGGTGCTGCCCAGGCACATGGGCAGACATAGGACCCTTCACATTTCACTCCTTGTGAGGATGAGCCGAACCAAGGACTTGCCCCACAGCGGCTGGAAACTGCTGTTAACAACCTCCAAAGCAGCAGGGGCCGTGTCCCCTCCAGCCCCAGCCAGGGAGGTTTGTCTCCTCCGGCAGCTTCATTCGCACCCCTGCTCCCTCCAGCCATGTCTGGAGAGACTTGAGTAAATAACACAAGATATCCCTCAGCGTTAACACCCTGGGCAGAAGCTGCTGGGGAGAAGTGCGGTGTAGGGGTACGCTGGAGACCGACTGGTCACAGGAAGATACGCTCATTTATTTTTCCAGCACAGACCTCGCGATCTCAACATCTCCTGGGACTTTCCCAGCCAGCCTGGAAGGTCTCCGTGCTGACGTGCATTAGCCAGCACATGGTCTCAGGTTCGACACAGGGCAGCAGGTCACTGGGGTGTATGAACAAGGGCCTGTCCCTCTGATCCTGCAGGCTTTTCTGGCACCCACGGATATCCAGGGTACGCAACAGCAGCCATGCCAGCTCCAGGAGCCTCCGCTGCCTGGGGAGCATCAGTCAGTGGTTTTGGTGCTGATTTTCCCAAGAGATTTTAGGGGCTCATGCCAGGGGTGAAAGACATCACCTCCTTCCCGCACAGATGGCTTGGACCAGCTCCTGCTGCCGTAGCTGTGATGGACAGAGCAGGGTGGCTGTAACTGGGGTGGCCTCGGGACTCAGGAGAGAATGCAACGGCTTGGGGGCCAACCGGCGGGGAGCTATCGCCTCTCCCTGCCTGAGTCTGGCAGCACTTCTGGTAGCAACCCCACCGGTCACCCTGTCCCTGACTGGGGGGCTAGCCCGACCAGGGAATGGATCCAGCTTTAAAAAAAGTCAATACTGGGGAGAGAGAAGGAGCGGGGATTACTTTTGGAGGCAGGACCTTGCCCAGGTCACGGCGCTGTGGTGGCATTACTCCCAACAGCGACGGGAGCTGGGGAGAGACAGTCTGGGTTGTGGGGAGGGGAAGGAATTTGGTGCAGCAGCCGAGCAATGCCAAGTGCCTGGTGAGTACGTGCGCATCCTACCCCAGCCGCCAGCTTTGCACCCTGCCAGCCACACGCCGCTCCGAAGATCCCCGTTCCCTGGGGCTCTGCTTAACTCATGCGCTCACAGTTTCCTATTGGGAAAAAAAAAAAGAGAGAGGGAGATGTAAGCAGGTCTGAGGGAAACATCCTCTCCTCCTCGCCGACTGGCCAAGGAGAGCTGGCAATAAAAGGCTAGTTCTGCCTGCTCCCCGGTGCTCCGTTTTATTTGCCTTTCCAACACGTGGAAGGAGACTTTTGGCTGGCACGGTGGCATTTTGAAAGGCTGAACTTACGGCCTTTCCTAGCTTTCCAGAGCGGGGAACACTCAACCCATCCCTGGCAACAGTGCGTGTGTGGCCCCCATCTATGTGGGGGTCAGACTTGCACACTGTCCTTCTTTGCAGCCAGAAGTACCTACCCAAACACCCCTCTAAACAGCACCAAGTTCATTTTTACCTTGGCTTTCAGTTCTCGAGCTGACACAATACCAGAAACTGCGACTCTAGTGCTGAAAGTGAAGCCCCCCCGCGGTACAACCTGAATGAAGATGGCTTCGGAGCTGAATGAGGGCAGCGCTGGCCTGCAGACGTGGCAGGAGGCAGCAGCACAAGGGCCAGGCTCAGCATGGACCCCACCACGCTGGAGGACAGGGCCATGCCCCCGCCACAGCCTGGCCACGTCACCCGGCATGTCCCACAGACCTCCAGCCACGAGACCTGAGGGGAATGGCAACACCACCATGAAGGCACAAGATTTTGGGGTGTCATAGAGACAAATCCATCCAACTGCTGCTTCTGCGGCCAATCTGCATTATTCCTATAGCACTGCCCAGTGGTTTTGGGAGCATGAGACAGAAAACACCCTACCTGATGGAGAACGGGAAGATGAAGCAAGAGCTGATGGTGGATCACTGAGATGGTGAGTGGCCCCGCTCCTCACAAATGCCACCTTCCAGCAGCTCTGTGTGATCAGCATATTGACATGGATATCTTTAAAGGCACAGATTGAACATCCATCAAGCGGAGCCCGTTCAGAGTGTAAAACAAAAAAAGTCTGAGGGCCACGCAGAGTACACAAAAGTGAGTGTGCAACCCCCCACCAGAGATCTTTCTGCACAGCTCCGTCTCCAAAGGGATGCAAGGACAGGGTAGCAGACACTAGCTCTTCTTAGGGATTTTTACCCGCTTGAATAAAAGAGCGTGGCATTTGAATTTGCATGCTACAACCAGAACCAGCACCGACAGACCGTTCTGCCGGACGATACGAACACACATAGCAGAGACAGCGACCAAGCTGAGAGTAAAAACAGAGATAGGCAATGAAAGGGACATGGAGAGAAGTGGAGGAGAATTGCCTCTGAGGGAACCTCATGCCACGGAGAGCCTTCCTGGGCCCAGAGCAGCACGCCCGGCTTCCCCAGGAGGGTGCGTCCTGGCCGCCCCGGGCTGCAGAAGGACAGACCTGCTGTCAGTGCCAGCTGTGTGGAAGCTGTGAGGCTAACCCCGCTGCCGGGCTGTGGAGCATCCCAGGACCAGGCATTTCTCCTGTCCCAGTGCATCACACCCTCGAAGGCAGAGCCCACCGGATCCAGGCTGCCGGCCAGGTCATGCCAAAGCACCCTGGGGACGGCTGCAGCATGCAGTGCGAAATGCTGGCTGGCTGAAACCCAGTCCACCGTCTCCCCGTGGGACGCATGATGCTCCTTTGGCAACCGCCACATCTGGAAGAAATTCGTGCGAGCTGGGTGGCTGCAGGCACAGGTCCACAGCCCCTCCCAGTGGGTCTGGGGAACCATGGCCCCAGGGCTGATCTTTTGAAACACAAAGGTTTCCAGGTGAGCAGGCTGCTGAAGGCAAGGAAGCTGAGGGAGAAGGCTGTGTTGCTTCACCACACCTCCACATCCCACGGGGTGAAGGGACCCAGCTCTCCCCATCTAAGCAGCCACCCTGATGGGCATCCTCACTCCAAGCTGTGGCTTGGGTGTCTACAGGCACATGAGGGTGAATTCACCCTTGGGCTCCTTTCTCCTGACCTTGAAACCAACCCTGGGCTTCCCAATGGCGAGTGACCAAGAACTAGAAAAGATTTCTATTTGACCTGCTTGATTCACACCACCACACTGTCCCCTGTGGTGGACCACTGTGAAGCAAGGAGGGGCAGAACTGATGTTGTTTCAGCAGCCTGTGTCTCCAGAAGCTGATTCTGTTCGACCTCCTCGCGGTGATTGTGCATCAGACAGCTGGGCAGGGGTCTGCCAAATGCCTGGTCTTTCATGGCAGCCACTGGCAGAGCTGACATTTCTGGAGTCGCTTTTGGAGATGCTTGTTTCCCTGCCTGCCTTCCTCCTCCTGTCTTTCAGAGGCACTCCTGTGAAACACGGAGGGGCACAGGGGCACAGTCAGAGATAGCTGATCCTTTCATCCAACGTGGTCCAGAGGATGTGAAGTTCACATTGTCCTTTATCAGATAAATCTTGCCATGAGTGAATCCTAATGGGGTACAACCTGTGTCCCATGGGAACTATCCAAATCTGCTAGCAGGACTAGAAAAGGTGGTGGTGGGTTTATAGCCAACTGACTTTTTGCATGTATTTTCATGAAAATTGCCACTCTATAGAGAGTTTCAAGTGTTTTTTGATGGGAAAAGGAAATTCCCCAAACCTATTTTGGCTAATACTAATTTTGGCAGGTGGATTCAAAACATACTGCAACAGTGATGTACAGGATACGTAGTCTGATGGTCATTTATCCCTGTTCTCCACAGAGAGACCTCATCTCCCAGGATGGACTCCTATGAGTGACTTCATGGTAGTGTTGTGCCTTCTCCGGAGATAAAAGCAAAGCATCTTATGGAAGCTGTGGTCATCCAGAGGAATTCAGCCACCTGGAAAGCTGGGGAGAAGATGACACCTACCATGCAACTCCCAAAAGGCATGAAAAGTTTGAATTAAAAAATATTTTTGTAAATCTTCTGGTAGGACGCTTGCATTAGCTAAGCAGCTGCCTTCAATGGCTAGCAGGAGCTCCCCTTAGGGCAAGAGCTGCTTTTTTCCTCCCTGCCCAGGAGGCTCTGACTGGTGTCAAACTGCAGCATGTAGCTTAAGAAGGGGAGTAGGGGAGGGAGAAGAGTTGCATTTTTAAATACAGAGAAATACTTACCTATGGACTGTACATTGCTGGGTCAAATCATGTCATTTAAGTCATTATCCAAAATAAATCACATCCAAAGATCCTGTCGCAGGTTCTCCAGATTCATGTCCAGCCTGTGCCCAGCATGGATGCTTGGATATGGGTACAGCAGAAAACACTGCAGCACATCGCTGCCCAGCTCTCGGAGCAGCTGCTATATTAAACGTAAGTCCTGGGGAAACACGCACCCTCCAGGATTGGGAAGGATATTTATATAAAAGCAGCACCTCAATAGCAGAGCACAAAACCCCCTGAATTCTGGTCAACCCTGCCAAAAGTCTTGACTACCAGAGATTTGTAGCACTGTTGCTGGTATTCCCGTGAGGAACGGGCACATAGAGCAAGAACCTTCATGGAATCCCACAGCCAGCCCAAATCCTGGCCTCTGGCCATAGGAACTGACAGCCCAGTTACAGCAATCTGCCTTTCTGGAAAGAGGAAACAGGAGTTGAAGCAAGAACCACAGCGCTGCCAGTAGCCGCAGCCATTGCCGGCTGCTGAGATCATTCCCTTTCTGTGCTACAAAGGAACAGGCAAACCCCGGGCGGCCAAGAAAGATGTGACCGAGTTCAAATAAGCCTGCGAGCAAGCAGGTTACCAAATCAGCAAGGCCACCCTGCAAGAGAGCTGGGGCACCCTGCCCAGGGGCAAGAGCAAGCCAGGTAGGGGAAGGCAGTCCTCAGCTAGGAAGAAGAGAGGTCTAGGATAAGGGGAAGCTTCCTCAGAAATACAGAAAAAAATATTACCGGGAGGTAGTCTAGTTAGCAATGCAGCATTTAGCTAATAAAAAACATATAAATGGTTCTGCCCAAATACCTATAAGCAGCAGGGAATATTGCCATAATTAGAAAGAATTGCAGGTTGCGCTTGGTAAATGCAAAAAGAAGCAGGCACACTCATACTGAGAATCAGTCAGCCCCTAAGAGAGCCACTGCCAAGAAAAGCCTGTCCTGTACCTCGCTGCTGCCTGGGCATAGGGGGGCCATTACACCTGAGGTGGGGAAGCCTGGAGCTCAGCTTCTAAAAGCACAAAAATCTGCATGAAGGGAAGACACCTTTCAGGAGAAAGGACGCCTTTTTGCTAGGCGTTAATGAGAGGACCTTTACCGTAACAGCTCCGTCCCGCTCACCCCAAATTCTCCCCCAAGGGCAAGCAAGATATCTGAAGGGAATACAGGTGTTCGCCTGCCCATAAAACATCATCAGAGGGTTTGTGCTTCTGTTGCACTGAACAGACAAAGAGGACGTTGGCCACCACATTGCATCGGTAAGGAGTCTGCCCTCTGCTTGCGTGGAGAAAGAGGGGGTCCCCAGCAGGGGTAAATCACTGCTCCCCACTGGTGTTCAGAGTGACAGTGATTTCTACCAGCTGGCAATAGGGATGGCCAAGCCTGGATCACATAGGTGCAGAGGTTCCCCTGGCATCACCTTTGCTGAGGAAAAACTTTCTGAAAAAGAGTGCTGGTGAGAGCCTTACCCCTGGGGCAGGGTTGAGTTTTACCAGGGCCTGGTGCTGGGTATGGCTGGAATTAAACCTTGCGAGAGGAGCATCGCTCATCAGGATCTCTTCCATCTTGCCCTGCTCTCAGCCCGTGCTGAAATTCAAAGTGGCTGCCAGCACACCTGCAGCTGAAATCACCCCCATGATGGGAAAGTCTGAAGGTCACAGATGCAAACAAATATTTGATGAGTCGATACAAGACAGCCTTGAACACTGCACCTCCAGCGTCAGGGAGGACCCCCCTCCACCGTGCCTGCGTGTGAATGCCCTTCAGCAAACCACCCACGCCGTGTTTGAGCTGCCCCGCTGCCTGCACACCACTTGCTTTGTTAATGTTTAGACTTTCCCTGAAAGGCCTGTCTAGGCTCAGCGAGCGGGAATCAGTGACATAAATTAGCTGGAGACAAAAGCGTCTACCTCAAATACTGCCGTCACCTCTCTTTTCTGTAGGTGGAGGAGCCACATTCCTCCTGGGCTTCTCCAGGTGACCGTTCCTCCACAGCCCACCCTCTCCTGGGATCATCTGAGCTGCATCTCACCCACTCTGGGGATGGCCATCAGAAAGCTGCCTGGCCACGTTCCTTGCAGCCCTCCTTCCAAGCCTGACCGGGCTCAGCCCAGCTCCTTACAGCATCTGAAGGGTGTTAAGGGGCAAACACATCTTCTGACTAGTGCTTGTGCAGCAGAGCAGGGGAACCAGCTGAGTGAGAGGCTCAGGACCAAGCCTTTGGGTGAAAGCCCTGCTCCGTGTGGCAGCAGAACATGAGGTTGCTCCTGGGATGCCAGCCCTGCTTTGAAGGACCTGCTCTGCTGATGCACGTGTGACTTTGCCCTCAGGACCCAGGAGCCTGTGCTCATGGGAGCATGAGGGGCCAGAGCAGTCTCAGGGCTATACTTAAAACTGCTGTTGCTGCTAAACCGTGGGTATTGTCCCTGTAAAAATCATGGGAGATTTGTACAGGATGCCAGGAAACATGATTTTGATGTGCTTGATAGCCTGTTCACTATCTCACATGGTCTCTCCTAGTACCCAGCTCTCTGTCTCTCTCCATCTTCTCTTTGCCTCTTCCTTCCCTGTCTCCTTCCAAGTCCTGTGGGATTTCTTCCAGCCCAGCTCCAAGGAAAACCAGCAGCCTTGCAGCCATGCAGGAATATCACCACTTTGTGCGTAGACCTTTTGCTCCATCAGGACCTGTGAAACAAGGGGGGAATTTTCCTCCTCTCCAAATTTTGTTGTGGGAGGCCAGCAAATTGCATGGCACAGTGCTCTCACCTGAGGGAAATGTCCTTCATGTCATGAAGAAGAAGAAAGTATTTTACTGAAACCTGAGACTTGGTGGGATGGAGTTTGTGTCTTGCCTCCTGATTCAGAAAACTTGGGTGGGCCACCTGCATATGCCCCAAGTGACTGCTTGCTCTGATGGGAGTGTTGCGGAAAGCTGGGAGAGATAAACTCTTTTAGGCTTGCTTGCTCCCCCCTGCCCCGCCCCATAAATTTTCATATAGAAAAATAAGCCTGGCCATCCCACAGGCCCTCCAGCCAAATCTACTGCCCCGTCACAGTGTGGCAGGGGAGCATGAGACCCACCAGCCCTTCCAGCTCCCCACCCAGCTTCTCAGCACAGCTCATCCAACCGGCACGGATCCAGGGCTCTGCTGCGGCTATCCTGAGGAAAGTCCAGTTTAAAAGGAATTAAGAGGATATTGCAGCATTTTTATGGGATTAGTTCAACTGAGATCTGTGCCACAGACAGCAACGACCCCCAACGCCGCTCCCCAGAAAGAGGAATGCTTAAGACAGTCCTGCTCACAAATCTCTCCCACAAAAGTCAGTTATTTCCCCCAGATAGCTTGGCAAAGGCAAGCTGTTTCATGGTGCTAGATTAAAACCCCCCTTCTTTCTCGAGAACTCAGCTTTCATCACCCAGACTCCGTGTGCCACCTAAATAGAGACCCGCAAGACAGCATTGGCCCTGGTGAGCTGTGATCCCCCTTGCTGCAGGAGCTGGGCATTTATTCTCGTTAAATCCCCCTAAATCCTCCTCAACACAGAGGTGCAAGAGCAGCAAAATGCCCCGTTAACCATTTTTTCCCTGGCGCTGCCTCACCTTCCCAGAAAACGAGGTCTGCAACAGGTTTTGTTTGAATTCTCCAGCTATGTGGCTTTTTCTTTTTCAATGCCTGGCTGCTCAAGCGCAGCTGCAGGGCTCGGTGAAGCAGGCTTTGACTCTCAGCCTTTGAGGCAGTTTCGTACCTAAAACAC
The DNA here is from genome assembly GCF_000687185.1 of Egretta garzetta. Taxonomy (NCBI): domain Eukaryota; kingdom Metazoa; phylum Chordata; class Aves; order Pelecaniformes; family Ardeidae; genus Egretta; species Egretta garzetta. The sequence continues at coordinate 1,226,866 of NW_009260136.1, forward strand.
CTGAAATTGTGGTGCTAAAAATATACCCTGCCACTTTCAAGAACTAAAAAAGTGCCTAGTAGTCGTGTTAATTTACCTGTTGGCCTGGCTTTAGCATCCCCATACATCTGGTAGAGATCTATTTCCCACTTTAAAGAGGCATGTTATCTTGTACCTTTTTTCACTTTAAGTTTTAGCTTATAATCTACGATGAAGGGGGCATTTAAAAAATAGCATCGTGCTCTTCTGCAGCAGTTTCAGGTGCCCTGGTTCCTCCCAGGCGTACAGCTGCATAGGTTTCTGGGCAGAGGCCCACGTTTAATAGCTGTTTCTCTAAAAAGCCTCTCAAAAATGCTAAAGGGTGGCTCAGCACCAGGATTTCCAGGCCTGCAGATGGATGTGGTCCCATCCTACTGGCTGTGACCTGCTGGCCTTGAGCACTCCAGCTCTGGTGCCTCCTACCTGGGCTTGGGGCAAACCTTGTGGGTACAGACCCTGTCCAGTCCAGAAACATCAGGACTAACTAACCTGAGACAGAAGGAAGTCCCCCAGGATTTCCCCTGTACGTTACAGCCTGTATATACTGGGTCCAACCAAAGCTCGACAAGCTTGGTGCTCTTGGTGCAGCTCCAGGAAAGGTTACCCAGTAAGCCTTAAAGAAGGTGAGAACCCTGTGTGGTTTTGTTCTTGCGCGCCTGAGCGCTGCTCTGCCCATCTAGGCTTGCTCCTGAAAAGGCTCAGGATGTGTAAATTTGGTAACATAGCAAACACCCACCACAGTGGGAACACTGTGGGTGCTGTGTCTAACCATGCGACTGCAAACGCACTTGCACATCACCCCATGGATAGGGACCAGCTCCCACGCTGCTGCAAGTCCGGCAGCACAACGAGCTCTATGCCCACTTCTGGAGTACTGCGTCCAGTTCTGGACTTCCCAGTTCAAGAAAGAGGAGGAACTACTGGAGAAAGTCCAGAGGAGGGTTACAAAGATGATTAGGGGACTGGAGCATCTCTCCTATGAGGAAAGGCTGAGGGAGCTGGGCTTGTTTAGCCTGGAGAAGACTGAGAGGGGATCTCAAATACTTACAAATATCTTCAGGGTGGATGTCACGAGGACGGAGCCAGACTCTTCTCAGTGGTGCCCAGCAACAGGACAAGGGGCAATGGGCACAAACTGAAGCATAAGATGTTTCAGTTGAATATGAGGAAAAACTTTACTCTCAGGGTGATAGAGCACTGGAACAGGCTGCCCAGGGGGGTTGTGGAGTCTCCTTCTCTGGAGATATTCGAAGCCCGCCTGGATGATGTCTTGTGCAACCTGCTCTGGGTGACCCTGCTTTAGCAGGAGGGTTGGTCTAGATGATCTCCTGAGGTCCCTTCCAACCCCTTCCATTCTGCGATTCTGTGATTCTGCCAGTGCAAGAGCTGGCCCTCAGAGTCAGATGTTGTGAAAATGCCCCTGAAGCTGCCTGGACACATACAGAGCCACCACTGGGGTAATCAAGCTGCTGCACCAGACCTGAGCAGTCACTTCTGGCTGTTCTGACCCCCTGCTGCTGCTGGACGCCCCAACCATCCTAACGCACCCACAAATTGCTCTTATCCAGGATGCAGTGGTGACTGAAGGACAGGGAGATACGCCTGTTCACACAGCAGTTTGTTACCTTCCCCAGGAGTCCTGCACATGGCTTTCTCTCTTAGGTCATATCAGGATTATCTCTATTATTCATACTTCCTCTGAGAAAAATGCTTGGTTCTAAGGAAGGGACTTACCAACTGGGACATCCCCTGTGTGGCTGGGAGCCGGAGGCGTACGTGAGCATCCAAGCCAGCCCATACGTGCAGACGTGAGCTCCACTCCAAGCATCCAAGCCTGCCAGTGAGGTTGACAGAGCAGCTCCTGTGTGAAGCTGGGGGTCTGGGATGCCACGCAGCTCAGAGCATTGTTGCAGATCCATCCCTGGGTCCATGCTTAGCATCACCGTTGCACCCAGCTGCAGTGCACAGGGAGGACGTGAAACCTGGCTCAACCTCAGGATTTGTAAGCAGGGGTATTTCAACCAGCAGACCACTGGCGCTTCCCACTCCCACCTGGGCACCAGCCCGGCACTGGCAAACCTCAGCATGGCTGCTGTAAGCATTGCCGTTATCACGCAAGTATTGCCATAGCATCTTGCAGCCCTATCTTCGGACTGGGTGGCATACCTAGAAGACAAATTACCCAACCATCCAAGCTGTTTCTACACATGTTTAAGGCCAGGTTCATCTTGCATCGCTCCAGGCTTTCTGCTATGCAAACACCCTGCAGTTACTGAGGCGACACCACAGAAGCGATGGAGCACTAAAACCAGAGTAATCCCCCATCGAGGGGAGCGGGCTGGTTGTAAGCAGTGTTTAAAACCCCTTGCATTTTAGCCCCTTGCCTGGGAGTTGCTGTGGAGCTCAGTGGAATTCAAGCAAAATTAGACAAAAGCTGCAGAAGGGACATTCCTAGCACCTATGTTGCAATAAGCCCCATCAACGGGCAGGTATCACCCTGGCATGACACAGTCCAGCCCCTGAGGAAGGAAAGGAGTCGGTCAATGTCAGTGTGGAGCAGCTCCCTCCTGGAGACCATTTGGCACTGTGTAACGCAGGCTGCACAGCGGGTCTCAGCGGTTGCTACCTCCGTAGCACCACTGCAGCAGTGGGCTTAAGTCTTACGTGGTCTTAAGAGGCAGCTTAGCTGTAGAGGCAGTCTCTGTGCTTTATCTCCCGGGCATTACACCGTCTGAAAAAGCAGCAGCAGATGTCCGCCTGGTGAGGCTGAGGGAGAGATTAACCTGCTGACGGCCAATGGGGGAGGCAGAGAGGGGGAATCTGGCCATTGGGTTTCCCAACAAGGCACCTTGCGTGAGCATGTGGGCCGTGTCATCCAGGCAGAGGCACTGCGGGGAGAGAGGGGAGAACATCTCCTGCTCTCGTTACCCGCAGAAGTAAATGGATGAGAAAAGAGTGAGAAACCATCTCCAGAAAGAGTAATCCAGAACTGGTTTAGTTCAGGCAAACCAAAACCTGGTATTTCAGTTCATACGGTTGCCCCTGCAACCAAGACAGAAAGCAGCTGCAGAGGGTTTGGGCTGCCTTTTTTTAACATGAAACCAAGCAGAGGAAGTGTGAACAAAAACCTTGCAGAGCTGAGATTTCACATATTTACATGTAGTTAGGAGACTCTTGGCAAGGTGTGCTTTGCTAAGTATTCCGCCATCATTTTTGGGACGTCTCACACCAGCTTGCAAGAGTTGCAGTCTCCAGCACCTAATGATGGGTTGGGTGACTCTGAAGGGCCATTCGGGGACCACCATCAACTCAGGGCTGAGCCAGAGCCTTGGCATACCCATAGGGCACCTACTTCCCCTCAGATGTGATGAGAATTAAGCATCCCAGGGACCTCCCCTCCCTGTCCCGGCTCTTGCCCTCTCCCAGTTTCGGTCCCTCGGAG
>NW_009260136.1:1230465-1231602 GCF_000687185.1 Egretta garzetta
GCTGGGGACAGCAGCCGAGCGGGGGAGACCTGCCCCACTACTGCTGCAACAGCCAAAATGCGTGCCTCAAGGTATTGCTTTTTCCCAGAGATGCAAGTAGGAAATACTGTCGAAAAGACCTGGGTCTGCCAGGGAAAGGGGCAGCCACGTGGAAGGGGTCACGCAAAATCTTCCTCGGGTTTGTATCTCCCACCACAAACCTCTTTCAAAGCTCCTTTTGCCATAAAGAAAGAAGCAAGTGTTTCTACCTGCTTCCAAGATGAGGCAGGGAAAGTGGAAGGTATTTTCCAGGTTGCAGTGCTCACAACTCTCACGGTGGGGGCTTCTGCCTTCCAAGACTCAGCATCCCAAGTCAGGACTGCAAAGAAATCTCCGCTGTGGTCTGAAGCAGCACACATACAAGAGACACACAGTCTTCCGCCCAAAGAGGAAAAAATCCTCAGTGGGTCTCAGCATTTTTTCAATCTTTTAAAGCACTTTTATGATTCTGAGTCTCTTTTTTTTTTTGACACTCTGAGTTGGCAGCAAAGCGATGCTCACAGGTCAGGGGCTTTTACTGGCACCCAAGGGATCAAGGTGTTGGTTCTCTTCAGCTCCCTTGAAAGGTACAGCCCAATTCCCCAAGGGTAAATGGAGATGAGAGCCTCCTGCAGTGATTTGATGCACATCCTTAGCAGGCAGGGAGGAGAGCTAGAGATACACATCGTGATTTCAGTCTACCATCCCTTAAGTCATAGCAACATAAAAGTTAAATAAAAAGCAGGATAAAGCTGGGGGAAAGGGTCCTGCTCAGAGCCAGGAATATGAGATGGGTTGGAGAACCGTACTGCCAACTCCTTTATCCTGCCCATGCCCCTGACCCAGACACATGCTCCCTTAAAGGCCAGTTAGCACCAGCAGGAAAGAGCAGCAGCCAATTTAAAATTGAGGGAAATAAGAGACTTAGAGCCAAAAAAATAAAGCCCTTGAGCACCTCACCTGCACCCAGCTGTGTAAGATCAACAGCTGGGAGCCCTGGGCACTCACTGTTGCGAAGGCTGAGTCACACTCCTAAATATGTCCCAACTGGCTGGTTTCACGTAGTAATTGCCTTTTTAGATTGAAGAAGAAAAAACGGCAGGGGGGGGGGGGTGGGGG
>NW_009260136.1:1231625-1232958 GCF_000687185.1 Egretta garzetta
TGAGGGGGAGGATGAGCCAAACAGCTTAGAAGTCTGCAAGTTGAGAGAAAAAAAACTTCAGCACAGGAAAAAAAAGACTCATTGCAGGCAGGAGATTCATCCTCTCCCATTTATTTTTCGTCTTCCCAACTCTGCCTTTCCTCTCCCTTTCTTTTCCAGGTTATTCAAGGCATACTGACAGCAGAGCCTCAGCCAGTGTCACCCTGATGTCCTCCTGAGAATCTAAACCCAGGGCAAGTGCCAAAGAGTGATTTGCAAATTGGCATCAGCGCTGTGCAGGCTGACGAAGGCTTCCCACACCTCCGTCCTGCACTGAAGCCAAATTCACTCCGTCTCCATAGATATTGTGGGCATTCTCTGACAAAGAAATGGCTTTTCATCTGACACGCTGGCTAATAGTGCCGTAATCCCGCCTGGACTCACCCACGGGTCCTGTTCTGCTTACAAGCATCCCAGATTTTAGTATTAACCTCCATGGTCACAACAGGCGGATCGGCTCCAGCTTTTACATGTGTGCTGAGCTGAAGGACATGTGTTCACTCTCCAAGGAAAGCCTGTGGTTTTGACCGGCAAGCAGAAGGCTCTGAAGGGATGAGTGGACTAAATCAGCACTTGAAATGGCTTTCCACTCAGCCTCTTATGCAGGGGCGCACCAGCGCAGTCCATTTCAGCCATCCCAACCCAAAAAATCTAAAGCTATAAAGGGAAGAGGTCAGACTCCTCCAGAAAAAGAAAAAAAGCAAAGCCCTGCAGCTACTGCTGACAAGCGGAGAGAAGGGGCTCCCTTCCCCTGCCGGGACTGGCTGGTTCCCTCTGCAAAGGGGATGGGTACCTTGGGCACATCGGGACATCCCAGAGATGCTCGCTGCTCCAACTCAGCCCCTGGCCAGCCTCGCATGGAGCAGCACCAGGCACTGCCTCTCCACTGCCAGGCCAGCGACCACAGGGCAGCCTATGCCTCTTCCCACCCTCAGGTCTGGAGAACCAGGCCTTCACACATCCCCCACCCTTTTTTTTTTTTTTTTAACTGAATTAGCTGATTTTGCAGAGATGCAGGCTGGAATGGGTCTTACCGACAAAGTTATTTTAAACCAAGCTTCCCTTTGCTTTCCAAGGGCCAGCAATTCCCTCCTCCCAGTAGGATGCTCTGCCCACGCAGCCCACAATGTGCTTGAGCACAGAGGCACAATGGGGAGGAAGCACTGCAAAGCCGCCGGGACTCCCAGCGTGACGCTTGGCTCCGCCACCCCACCCCAGCCCCCAGCTCCACTGTTTGCTCTGAGCCCCGTTGACGCTGGCCCTGGCTGGGGCTCTCCAGCTGCAGGCGGGCCAG
>NW_009260136.1:1233759-1267629 GCF_000687185.1 Egretta garzetta
GCTTGAAGCTCCTCTAGCCCCTCCATCTCTGCCAGCCAGGAAGAGTCTTCCCTGAAACACGCTGGCAAATCCAAGCTGGGTAGTTTCAGGCAGACCGACCCAGGATTTGCCATTGAATAAGCTCCTTCAACAGCACTGCAACATGTTGCAGGCACTCGAGAGCAGAACAGCCAGCTGAATCACCCCCTGATGCCCTCCAATCAGCCCTGAGCCCTTCTTAATTTGCCCAAGGTCCAAATTAACCTCACTGCAGTCCTTCCCCCTTGGCAGCTTATGGAAGTCACTGCGTCCTGCTCCCTGAGTCCTGGCATCTCTCTCTCCCAGGGCTCCTCTTGAACGGCATTTCCTTGCAAGGAAAAGCCCAGGCGAACAATATCCTTTCCCTCCCTTTAAACACACTCCTGTTTAACTTCATAACCCTGTCGGGGCTGGCTGTGCTCCACAGCAAAGCCATGCCGGTATTCCCACCTCCGGGCAATGCTTCACCTAATAGGAATGATCTAGGAGACTTTGTAGAGTGGTCTATGCTACTTACTTAAAGCCAGGTGCTTGCTAGTGGAGAGAGAGAGGGTGGTTTCTCAGTTGGTTTAAGCTTGCTCCAGGTAAGCACTTGGTAATCAAGTTTACATTAAAAAATACTTGATTTTGGTGGCAATTATTTCCTTTCCCCAGTAATAAAAAGTCAAGCAAATCCCTGCTGCTCAGGAGAGTAGCTTTTAACACCTCTCCGTAGAAATAGGCTTGCATATACGTTAAATTGGAGGCACACAATAAACACAGAAGTCAGGTGGGAAATTGCTCAGGGAACTTCCAGGCACTGATGCCCTGCAAGCCTTCACCCAGCTGAACCCCCTGCAAGGACCTGACCTGCAGCCTTCATGCAGGGCCGGCATGGAAGCGCCGCCAAGCATCAGTAACTGCTCCTGACAGCCTCAAACAAAGTCCTCGTCAAGATGTCAGGACCAATTAGTGAGCACGCAGGCACCAGAACAGAGAGCACTTCCCATGGCGGGTGGATGCAGTCTGCTTCCAAGGCACCTGCAAGCCGTGCACAAAGTGACCAAGGGACCGTGACCCTCGGGAGATGCTCGAGTAGGAGCCTTCAGTAGGGAGACCCTGCTCCATCACATACCCCTGAAAGTGATACCTTGCCAGCAGGTAGCGGGGAAGGGTCTGCAGCTTGACAGCCCTGGGTTTGGCTTCCTGCACAAGCGGCCAAGTGTTGCAGGGTAAAAGCCACCAACAGACATACGCTCAGTGTTGAGAAACTGCAACATTTCTGTCCAGGCGCTGCAAGGGAGAATGAGCTGCCCAGGCTCGGCATTTGCAGAAGCCACCAAGGTGAAAAGCTTAATCCTTACCCCAGAAAGGAGTTCACCAGCTGAGGAGGAAGATATCACCCGCCCTGCCCTGCCATCTCTCTTCAGGGTACCCACCTGGGAGCTCTCTCCCAGACAAACATCCAAGTGAAGTCAGCCCTGGCCTCAGGGATGAACAAATCTGGTCCCCTGCATCCCACTCACCCAGAAAACCATTCCGCCCAAAAGGGAATAAGAAACTCCCATCCCAAGTGATCAAAACAGCCCCAGAGAACCTCCTCCAACCCCCCTATTGAGTGTTTTCCTTCTTCCCCTACTTTCTCCCCTAATTTTTACTTTTCACACAGTCTCAACCTTGCTCAGTAGGGCTGCTCTGGCGAACCAAGACCTCTACGGCAGCTCAGGCACTCTCATGGGAGTGGGAAGCTCTACCTCAAGCAGAACTGGGATCTGAAAAGAAGCCACCATCCCCCCCGCAGGGGTGCGGTGTCTGTTGGGACACATGCCCAATGTCTGTCCGACAGCAAAGCCTGATGTGTGATTGACCTCACCCTACTCTTTTCCAGAGCAGCCTGACTAGGATCCTTGGCCTACAGAGATCTTCTTGCTCATCCCCTAGGGCAAGGGTGGCCCTGTTCATACCCCAACCTCCTTGAAATCCTGCTTTTAGGAAATGAGCAGAGTGGAGTGGTCCTCTCTCCAGCTCTGGCCCAGATGGGAGGGGGAGGCAGCAATTCACCCACCGTGAAGATGTGCCCCATGCTCTTCTCCTCTCCGGCTGTCTGGAGGTGGGAAGGAAGGACTGCAACCCAGTGCCTGTCAGCCAGAGAGCCTTCCCTTCCACATCACATTGACGTTGGCAGTCATCCTCAGCCTCCCTTCCTCCTTCCTCCTTAATTTTCCTTTCTCTTATACTTCAAGCCTCAGGTCACCTCTGTGACTCCTTGCCGGGTGGCAGAGGGGCCTTGGGGGAGGTTTGAAGGTGATGGGCCAGAGGTGGCTTCTCTCTGCACGGAGGTGTTTTTGCAAGCCAGCCCTCACATGTGTTTCACAACAGGCAGACTGCCACCAGCAAACGGTGTAGTAAGTGCCTGCAATCCTGGCCCGGAGAAGACAACGCAGGCTGTTTGGCTGCAGAAGGATCACAAGATATATTAAAAGAACTTATTAAACTCACTTTGGTCATGCTCCAAAACACGTTGAAGGTTGGGGGAGAGTCTCCCCTTGACATGAATGGGTTTTGGATCCGGGTCAATACCATTAACCTGTGTGCTCAGGAGCTGCTGCAAACACAGCCGAGCCCTGTGGTTATTACTGTGAGTGTAAGCCATCCCTAATAAAATAAAGACGACAAACTGGCCTCCTGTGTTTAATAATCTGTGATGACTAATAGATCGTCTGTGTTTGTTAATATCCATCTCTTACACAGCCCCATCTTTCTCTAGCTAGCGCCCAGCTCGTCCTTCGTTACTGAAACCACAGCCAGCTTTCCTGCAGAAGGCGAATTCCTTTCCGAGTCGCATTTAATTTGCTGTGAGCTACCCCTTTAAATCCGGGCTTTTACATCCAGTTACTCCAGAGAATATGAGGAATGCCTCTGCTGGTTTTTCACTGAGCCCATTTAGCCTTTTTTGGACAGAGGGAAGCATCTGAGAGGGAGGGCACATTTTTCCCTCTTTGAATCACAGAAGGAACACCACAGCTCATTCCTCATGTCCAGGCTGCTTAACCCTTCCCAGATCCAGGCAGCCCTCAGCCGCTCCTCCGGTGGCATTGGAGCCTCTCGGTATCACACTGCCTGCTGGTCTGGAAGCCCAGGACACATATTAGATACCCTGGGAAACACAGGCGTGGGTGTTCCCATCCTTTCAGGGTCACAGCCAAGACAGTCGCTCCCACCTTGATCCCATGATGCAAACCACAGCCCCACACGTCACCCCACAGCTCCTCACAGGGAGGGGCCCTGTGCAAAAAACCCAGAGAGATCCTTCTCTCCCTGAAACGAGGAAGGAGTGCTTTTTGCTTCCCACTCGTGCACCCGCTGTCACAAGAGCTGGCCTCCCCGGGCTTACTGTACAGCGCTCCGGCTTAGCTCCGTTTTCAAGTGCGCTGAATTTGCATCCACGCCACATGACCTTGGCATTAAGCCTGCCCACATGGCTGGCAAAGAGTCGGCTGGTATAAGTTTTGCTGCAGGGACCGACTTTCTGATGATCATAACATTGCTCAGAGATTCCCCTGTCCCCTCCTCCTCCTCACGTTCCCATGGGATGATGTGGCATGCCAGATCGCTGAGCTGGAGAGCACAGGGAAGGTCAGAGCACAAGCTGGGGGACTTGAGTTTTATGTACACACAGAAGGTGCCCGAAGTAATTTTTTTCCTAGTGTTTGAAAGCAGGTTAAATTATCCATGTAGGCAGAGCCAAGGATGAAAGCAAAACAGATCACAGCTTCTCTCTGCCCAGAGAGTGACGAAATCTGGTCGCATTTTTACAGTCATGGATGCTGGGGTTTTTATATGCCATCCTTAAGTTAAAACATTCCCCCAGATGACCTCAGGTAAGCTGACATTTAGATGTACTTTTTTAACTGTGAAGGTGATCGAGATGCTTATTTTTATTAAGAGCGGGGCTTTTACCAAAGAAAATCCCACATAACAAAACACTGAAAACATCAAAACCTGACCCATGTGCCTGTTTGGAAGGCTGAAAAGTGAAATTATATAGCAACAATTTTACAGTGAAAGAAACAATTGGTTTCAGATGCTCCAGCCTGTGGGGACTTTGGGAATTATCACATCTCAGCTGAGCCACGTCAGCATCTGCACCTGCACTCCCAGCAGTGGAGAAGACCCAGCAACAGAGCAGCATTGCCTACACTGAGACAGGATTAGACCCGGTCTCCCGTCCCAGCAGGCTACACTTGCGCCATCGGTAATACAGCATCTGTGCGCCAGACCACTCAACAGCATACATTTCATCTCAGTTTTGCATGAGCAGAACATCCAATTTCTACCCAATTAGCCATGGTGATGGAGTTTATGCTGTCTTTGTGCGGGAAAACAGGCAGTACATAGTCCAACATGCAGTTAGCGGGGCATGGAGACAGGCAGCTCCTGATGTGGCACAAGGCTCTCCAGTCAGCCTGCCAAAAATATTTAACAAATCTGAACCAGAAAAGTGAGTTTGCATCGGTCATTAGTGCCTTGAGTAACGGGGCTGGGATATTTTTTGATGTGGTTACCAAGAGCTCTGAAACCACAGCCTCCGGTCCAGGGCATGAACATCACAGAGGCCAGGAGGTGGCACAGGATTCGCCATGTGATGAGCAGCACCATTACTCTTGCTCCATTCTGGAGAGCAGAGCCTTGAAATCCAGCTATGTGAGGACCACACAGATGAACAGACAAACCTCAGCTCCTCCAACATGCTTCCAGAAAAGCAGAAGAGCCTGAGAAACTTAAAACGTGACAGCAACAAAACCAGCATGGGAGGAGACCTACATGGTTTAACGGTACCAAAGTTGTGAAGGCAGCAGCTGTGCAAGGGGAGAGCAAAACATTTCTAAACCAACCAGACATACTTCTCAGTTGTGATGGTTTCTGCACGTGGTTGAAAGGACAAGAATATTCCATTTTCCCTTGACAGCTTCATCAGCCTATGGGTGTGCCAGGACTTGCAGCCACTTCACCAGAAGTTTAATGTTCTCCTTGTCATCATGCCCGAGGCCAGGACCCCTTTCTGCAGCGCTGTTCAAGCACGCACAGCAAAGACAGCCCCTACCTCAAGCAGCTTACTGGCTGAGAACAGATGGATCACGTTGTAAGGAATTAATTGGTAGCCTTCGGAGGAGAGCAGGGGGCAGCAGCTGTTGACACGAGGTTTCTTTGCCCAGCACTGAAATATTTCTGCCTCTGGGGAGAAGCGTGGCAGCTGCTCCTGCAGGGATCTCGGGCACAGCCACGGCTGGAGCGCAGCTCATAGCAAGATGCCACAACTTCCCAATAAACTGAGGACACCTCAGCCCAGACACCAGCAATGTTTTGCATTTGTCACACACGTTCACCAAACACCTGCTAGGGCAGAAAATACACAGCAGTTTACTCCTGACCTGTAACTGAGGCAGGGAATGCATTTCTAGCGCATCCCTGGCCATGTCCAAAGTCCACAGAGCTCAGATGTGAATTTCCACCCGTGATAGGGGCCTGGTTTTCCAAATATATCACAGATCAAATGGATGAGCTACTGAAACAGGCCAATGCCCCTGCCAGTGAGGCTCAGGCACCTAACTGCCTTCTGGTCTTCAGGAAATCCCAGCTCTCCTCTCTGAAGACACAGAAAGATGCTGAAGTGTGGTGTGCTGAAGGAAGGGGCTTTCCCAGCACTTTCCCTTTCAGGAGTAAAACAAAGTCTTCTGTGAACATTGAAGCATTGGTGTGAGATGCAAGTAGCAAAGAGATTTGTACCTCCCCAGTCCCCACCACTTTTCGAGGATGGGCACAGAGCAACCAAGCCAAGAAAACACGGAAATTAAAAACAACAAACAGGCACAGTCCTTCTCCACATCAAACTGCAACATCCCTTGATGGGTCTGGCTGGTCTAGAGATGGAGGCAGCCGTGCTGGATGGTAGATATATATGGCCTAGGGAGGGGCAATGAATTAACTCAGCTCAATTATGCTAAAAGATGCTGCCCAACATGGGTGGAAACTATCATGTATTCATGCTAGAGAACAAGAGGAGGAAAGGTAACTGCCTTCAGCATACTCTGGGATCTCCTCTGAAGGAGGTGAGCCTGCTAGAGAATGGCAATAGCACTTCCAGCTCTTTCCAGGGGTTTCCACACTTCCTTTGATCCAAAATAAAGCAAGGCTGGGGACCAACCTCTGGTCAAGGCAGAGATGTAGCTTAGCCGTGCCATGTTACAGCAGGCAGGAGTCCCTCTGAGCCCCTCACAGTGCTGTTGTGGCCCCAATTACCATTTTCTTAAATCATATGAAGGCTACAGCCCTTCTTAAAAGCAGGTTTTATTGCCCTGGTCCAGGGGTGGTTGAGGGAGCCAAACCTGGGGACTCACATGTGTACCACCCCCCCCAAGCAGCCTGCTGCATGCTGCCACCTCCAGCCATGCCCTGCCTGCATCTGGGAGAGCATTGCTCAGCCTCACTGGCCACAAAGCAAGCCACATGTGCCACCAGGCTGGAGACAAACTGGCCTTGTTTCATTTAGCAGGACATGCAGCCTGGACCTTTCACACACAGACCAGGCTGTCCTTTCCCACGTATTTGGCAAGGGAGAAGAGCCAGCTCTCCACCCAGGTTGAAGCCACAAGGAAGGTGAGAAATGGGGAAAATAAAGGAAAATTTTCCTTCCAGTGCCCTGGGACAGGCAGGAGATGTGCAGGCAGAGTGTGGCCACATGACATGAGGCCAGACCTGCCAGGACAGAGCTGTCAGCTGTCCTGTACTGAGCCAGAAGGGTGACAGCCCATTTCTGAAGGACCAGCACCTCTCCTTTCAACTCAGCAAAGCCATTAATAAAGCGGCTATTACAGTCAAAAGAATGAGCACTTCCTGAGGAAGTGGGAATACACAGCATGAAAACACATGAGTGGAGGAGGCAGGGACTTACCAGTAAGAACACCAGCTGCCTCCTGCCCCTTCAGGGGCCAATGCTGGCTAATCCTCTTCTGCTGACCCTTTTGCTAGGTCAAAATAAAGAGTTTCTGACTCCGTGGCAGTGTTACACCCCTCTAACAAGGGCAAACATCTCCCCAGCAAGTTCATCAGACATCAGTCTCAGGCTGGTGCATCATTCACTCACTTTTGCCAATTCTAAGGGTTTGGGGCTTTCTTGTTCTGAAGCATGCTGTTACCACCTTCAAGAGCTGGCATGCCAGCAGAAGCAGCAGCGTATTTCGCAAAACCCTTCTCTGATACCGGCCTTGTAGCTTTTCAGACAAAACATGCCTGACAGCCTAGAGCAGTTCTCAGAAAGTCCACCTAACTTTTCTGACCACGGCCACAGTTTCACAAGCAGTGTCAGCAGCAACACCTAAGATGTCAGTTTTGCCAGGTTATTTTTAGACTCCTAGCCTCACAAACTGATTTTGTGGATAAACAGGGAGTCAGGAACAGGGAGTGTTGCTTAAGCCTGTATTGCTGCAAAGAGAAACATTTGACAAACGTTTCCTAAAAAGCGTCTTGTGTTTGAGCAAAATTCAGGGTATTCCTGAACAGCAGCAGGAAAAAGGCTGGGACCGAAAGCTTGTCCAGCGGACCCTGGCAGAAGTTAGCAGTACATGAACACCCAGGGACATTAGCAGGGGTGCTTCCCTTTGCTTGAGAGGGATGCAGCAAGAGCATGCTCCCTGCAACACCAGCGCCGGAGCTGCCATCCCACTCGGCAGCGAGCTCCGTGGCTGACAACATGCTCCAGGCTGCTGCAAGGGCTGTAGCAGCAGTCCATGCACCCCTCTGTTTCACACCAGCTTTGTCCAAAGACTGCAACGTAGACATGCACTCGAGGTGCATGTGACAACTTCTGCAGCGATTGCAGCATTTGAGAGATGAAGAAATTAACCTAATTACTTTCTCTGTGTCTGGCTCATCTCCCCATCTTTCTTTTAAAACCTGAGAGTGGGATCAGACCACCACCACCACCACAGTTTGAAAGCCATGAGATTTCTTTTTTTTTTTGGTATGGTGGAGCAAGGTTTGTCTGGGTTTTTTGGGAGGTGGTAGAGGATGCATCAGGAAGGAAGAGGGCCTTAAGCCAGAGCAGATCCCTGGTCCAGTCCACTGCACAGCTGCTGAAATCACTGTGGAACCAAACTGGCGTTGATGAATCCACACACATGATGGTGGGGAGGGTAGTATTCAGGCAGGGACTGCTGAGCCAGGGCCCCAGGGAGTAGAAGGTCGCTGAGACTCCAGAGGGAACCTCAAATCAGAGCCCCGCCACCTCCCTTTGCTCCACACGGCAGCAGGAGCCTGCCCCTAGCACTGGGAGTAGAAAGCAGCACATGGCAGATCCCAGTAGAAGCAGAAAGCAGCACGTGGCAGATGCTGGAGGGGCCGTGACTCTGCAGGAGCACGGGTGAGGGATACCTGCCCACCCATCTGACTGCTGGGCAGTCGGGCCAACACAGACCCACAGCAAGTCTTGGAAAATGAAACGGTAAATCTGTAACTACTGGAACTGGTTGACTCAGAAAAGCATTAGAAGATGAGAGATTAGACACGTCACTAGTTTACCAAGAGCCCTGTTCTTCACAGCAGCCTCCAAACACCGGTACTTCAAGCCGAAAGCACCTCTTGCCTTGCAGGTAGTCGCTAGATTAGCTCAGTGCCCCATAAATCCCCAGATGAACATTGCAGAGACCATGCCCCTTGGCAGCATTACACAGCAGAAGGAAACACCACTGCCTCCTCTGCTTTGCTATGCTCCAGTCCCACCAAGAAGCCTTCCTACACAGCTCCCGTGAACAGGCAGCACAGAAACTTAATTCTTCAAACATCTGTTACCTTCTCCCTGCACAAATACCGGGCTGCTGATGGACGAAGGAAAGATACAAATATTTACAGACAAGGCAAAGGTGGGAACTCTGCCAGACATTGTGCTTGTGGGTGCTGCTGAGCAGCAAAGAGAGTTGCCAGGGTGCCTGTGGCATACGCCTGCTGCAGAGACAGACCCAGCAAATCCTGGATTCAGCAAAGCTTTTTTTCTTGGGCTGATTTCAAGGCATTCAGTTTAAAGCAGAGATGCTGATCTGGACACAGCCAATGGTAGCGGAAATAACTAATCTGCTAAGCAATCACCGGCCCTGGTTAGACACACAAGGTTCTCCAGCCACAGGCCAGCCAGCTCACCACAGCACCCCACACCAGGCATTGGTGCAGGAAAGGCTGGCACCACTGCAGGAGAGACGAGCAGCCACAGGAACCCCCTACCACCACCTCCTAGACAACACCAACTGCCCAAAACACCCTCCTTCAGACATGTTCAGTCTCGTCCTTGTCCAGCAAGTCCAGGAGCTGGAGTTTCCTCTGCCCTCATGTGGACCAGTGAGGACAAACCAGCCTCTCACTGGATCAAAGGAAGGGTAGACAGTTATTCTATATCCTAGGAACAGTATCTTTAAACATACCAGGGAACACTGCTGGGAAGTGGAACTGCGATTGTTAGGATGGTCCTTGGTGCGGTTTCGGCCCACACCAAGTAGCTTCATTCTGCAGATATCCCAGCTTTGGGAGACAGCGTGGGCCAGACAGCACTTCCACCAGGCAGTATGGATGTGGCTACCCTGCTCTGGAGGTAATTTAATAACATAAGGGCTTAGCCAAACCCAGCCACAACACACTCGTGCATACCTTTAACTTACTTGTGGCAACGTAGCCCCCTGCATGCTCATTTCTCTGTTTGCAGACCTAAGGACAAGCACCCTGGGTCAGGTGGACTCTCATTCTAGGTTTTGCAGGCTTGTTCACGAATTCCTCTTCCATCTGACCTTATTCCAGCCAACCAAAGCCTCAGGACAGTTTCCTGGGATATCTCCTTTTTCCAAGGCTGGAAAGCAAGTTGCGGTGATGAGGGGAACGTTGGCTAGACAAGCAGAGCCTGCCTTTGATGCTTAACAGGGAGAATTTCACCCAGCCTTGCCTCAGCAAAGGAACATATTCCTTCCAAATTTACAGCAGGACCCCATAGTATGGAAACGCACACGTTAGGAAAAAACACTCTCCTACTTGTTGCAGTGTCCTTGTGACAGCTGATGACCCTCCACTTTCTGCTTTTCATTCCCCAGCCTAGTGCTACACTACAAGTAGCACCTCGCTGAAACATGCCAAGTTATTTTCCCAGTTCCCATCCTTACCAGCCCCAGGAAATCAGCTGTGATATTGCTTTCACATATCAGATTTCTGGCCTCGTTCATTCATGGCAACAAAAAATGTATAGCAAGAACACATCCTGCATAGCCCTATGTGGAAGCACTGGAGGCCCAACCGAGTAGCCATGCAGGGGTGGATACAGGCCATGGGGGAGCCCATGAGGAGATTCAGGGCAGAGCAAAGGTTTTCTTTGCCCCCTCCTCCCACCAAGCAACACAAGCTCGTGCTCCATATGGACACAAGAGGCTGGCACACGTACAGTCCTCATCAGCAAACACAAAGGTCACAGATATGGAGACATCCACCTCTGTGTGCTTTGATGTGAGAGCTTGACATGTTATTCCTGCAGCCAGGGGGTCCTCGATTTATTCCAACGTTGTAGGCAGCACTTGCTGTCCCTCTCCCCTCCATATTTTTCCCCCTTCAATCTGTCCTCATTCACTGTAGCACTGCTTCTCCTTTAAGCATCCCTGCAATTCCAGACCAAGGGGCTAAACCTGTTTTCTCTGGCCCAGCTCTGCAGAAGTCTCTCCCGTAACTAGCACAGAGGCTGTCTGCAGGCAGCTGGAACCCTGACGGAGCCTCCTCCTTTCTCTACCACTCAGCACGTATCTGGCTACAGAGCCCTGCAGAGCAGAGTCCCAAAGGTTCACAGGGCTTAGAAAGCACCCGCTCCCGGAGCAATCGCTTAGAGCTGGAATCAGGACTCCTCCGTGCAAGGTGTTACACAAACACTAATAAAGGCCATTGCCTGTCTTAAGCAGCTTGCAGCAGAGACAGAGAGCTTTTTTGTAAAGCTGGTGTAGTCATGATGTATCTGTGCTACACAATACATCCAGGACGAAGCTACAGGGACAGAAAATGCCTCTTCCTTATGGCTCAGCAGGCTTCAACCTGCTCACGAGCCCACTGATCTGCCCAGGGCATTGGCTCATTGGCAGATTCCCCACTGCATGCCCTGGGCAAAGTAGCTCAGGCAACCTTTGCCTGCACATCAGCATGTCCATCCATCACAGCACCTTCCTTGCCTCCTTGGGACAGCAAGGGCAACCATCTCTCAGCACTAAAAAAAAAAAAAAAATCATTACTATGCTGCTGAGGGGTAATGCCATACCTCTGGCCAAATTCATTAGGAACCAGCACCCCAGTGTCACACACTGGCATGCTGGCCCCCCTCTGCACCCATCTGGTGGACAGACACCTGCCCACCTCTGCCCTGCCTGCTTTGTTACTCCTCTGCAGAGCTGCACAACGGCCTCTTAAACAAGGGTTGTGTAATTTCAGCATGGAGCTCAGAGACACTCACTCGGCAAACACATCTCCTTGCAGGACTGCCTTATCTTGAGGCTTTGGTAGGCACAGGGTATGCACATACTGGCATACCAGGGCAGGCAGGCAGGTGCCCTCAAGGCTCCTGTTTCCTTCTCTCTGTTGGACTTTTGAAAAAACTGATCCCTTTTCATACCTCCTGCAGTGTCCCCAGAAGCGCTCTACCTGTCCAGCTCCACAAGGGGAGCTGCCAGAAGACCCCAGACCTACTGCTCCACCTTGCCTCTTATGGAGCATAAGATAGATGGGCTAAGATGGGCTATCCGCTTTGCCTGCTCCCCAAGCCCATGCTGCAGGCCCTTTATCTGCAGAACCCAGCTTACAGCAGGTTACTGAATATTCCTGCTTGGCGTTCAATAGCACGATGCTAACGTGCGATAACACGATTCCTACATCCTTCCTGCCATGGGTGAAGCCGGGGGAGGAAGCTGTCACCACCTCGGTCTTTCATCGAAGCAATCCATCTCTCACCAGCTATCAGTCAGGGTGCCTGTCCTCCCAGTGTCCTTGCTCCTTTTTTAGCTCCTCTGTAAGCAAACAGAGCAAGGTGGTTTATTTAGAGATTTCTCCACTAAAACACAGGAACGTTTGTCTCCCACAGAGGACTCCCTGTTCGCATTGTACCTCCTTCTGGTTGTTGCGTGCACCGAGGAAGCTTGGTGGTTGCATACTCACGCACCACAGTGCTTCTGTGATTAACCAGTTTCTGTAGACTAAATCACCCTGCCCGAGGAAAGTTTTTCAGCCAAGCATCATCTTTCTTTCTTCAGCGCACATCCTCCAGCTTGCAGTTTCACTCAAGCAGACAAACATTACATGTGCAGTTTGAAGGACAGCAAGTAAGTGTTGCGTTTTCCCTCCTCCCAAGGCTGAGCCACATGCAGTGTCCAGGTGCCACATTACATTTTGCACTTGGTGTAACACGGGCCAAAGGATTTTCTAAGTCACCCTCTCCAGAGCCCCTTGAAAGGTCTGACAAAGGAAGGCTCGTGGGCGTGTGCATCCATAATGTGAAAGATGGGCAGACACACACACTCATCAGTCCTTTTTTTGGAGCACTGGCTCCGCTGGCATTGCCTTCCTCCTGCAGAAGGCCAAACTCTGTACTTTTTGTCAATCCTTGCCACAGAGGAAGGAGACCAACATGAAAGATGATTCACTCGCTCTCCCCTGAGCCATGCTCCTTAGCCTCTTCTTCTAACAAAAGGAGGGACCACTCTAGAAAATAAAAGACTCCATGCTGCACACAGTTGCCAGAATGGTTGCCACTGACAACCAAATTGAAGATCAGTGAGACCATCTCTGTTTTAATTTATTGCCTTTAATTCCTCTTTAATTCTCCCTTTGCACACACACAAGGGACAGGCAGGGCTTTTCTTTTTCATGTTGTCTTGTTGACATGAGTGACTGGTTTCTGTGTCACCTTGCATATTTACAGGCCATAGGACTAGAAACGCCTTGAGGACCAGACAGCCTTAAAGAAACCCAGACAGGCCCTACACCAATGGGCCAAACTGTGCCAGTCCAGACCCCGAACACCAGCCCCAGGGTTGAAGCCGGCTTTCTGCAATTGATATGGATGCAAAGCCCAAAAAGCCCAGCGAGGCACCACATCACATCAAGGAGAAGACATCTAAAACACACACCGTCAGCTATTGATGGGAAAATAAAGCAGCACAAAGGGTGGGACTTCACTTGTGCAAATATACCTAGGGAGGGCTGGAATAGAAAGGAGGAGGTGGTGCTCTGTGGTCAGTCATAAAAGGAAGATGTGAATCAGGTTGCTGCACGTTGACTCCAGACAGGTGTCACAACCCGCTGAATTCGGGGCTAGGCAAACACAGCCAGAGAGCCCTATTGGTGTAAGTCACCCTTGCGTTCATGCAAGTCAACACAATGATGTCAGGTTACATCAGAAGACACCCTCCCAACATGAGAAGAAACAGTGCAAGAAGGTTGTTTGAACTAGGATTGCATCATTCTGCACTGCATAAAAGCTGGGCTGTGGCAAGTCCGGGAACAACTGCCAGGGAAATTCTGGAATAGCTTCAAGGAGGATCCAGGAGTTTAACCCCCACAACCAGAGCCCTAGGATTTTGATGCTGTTCCCATCATGCTGGGTGCCAAAGGTGCCTCAAATCCACCCACCCCATCCCTATGAGCAACTTGCAAGAGGTATCCCCAGAGGCCTCACTGCTGATTTAACAGCACACAGCATCAGGAACAACACAGCTCAGTTACTCGTAAAGGAAGTACCACACCGTGTTAAAAAGCAACAACAGCTGGTGTACAACGAGAAGCTGAAGAGCACAGCTCTCTTTCCTCTCCAGTCAGGACACCTCCTGCAATACCATGGTCCTCTGGAGCCTTGAAGCAGCAAGTTCAGCTTCATGAGCATCAGCACAAAAACCTGGCCCAGAAAACATTGCGAAGCAGAGGTTAAAGCTCACCAAGTTAGGCATGGCTTTGTTTCTATTCAGCACTAAACACAACTCAGGACTGCAACAACATGGACAGGACACCAATGGGACAGAACCAGGCCTGAAGCAGACAGCTGACAAACCTGTCTCTGGAGGAGGGGAAAGTCCTGATCCAGTGGTCCATCTACAGCAATCAATAACCATTGGTGCACATCAGCAGTAATCTGCTCATCTGGCCTCCGAAGCAGACCATAAGGGAAAAAGGATAAGTACTAGCCATGGGTTAGGTATTCATGCCTAGCAGCAACAAAGCAGCTCAACCTTTACACAACTTGATGATGTTAACAATGATGACTTGACAAACTGATTAACCCACCACAGGCTTGTCTGGTCTCAGCTCCTGAGGCAACTGGGTCTGCTCGCAGAGCCTGAGGTGGAAAGATCGCACCAACAGGTCCTGAAAGATCATCTTCAAATCTCACCACTTCCCAATCTCATAAGGATAGGCCAGCTCTAAGCATGTAGGTATTTGCAGGAACAGATGACCAGCTGTTAGAGCAGCATACACAGCTCAAACCACTGTTCCCACCTCCAGCAATAGCAGCCGGGATATATCTCAGACTGCCAGCTGGAGAACACAGACCCGCTACAGCAGAGATACCTCCTGCTCTGAAATGTCCAAGGGAAGAAAAGGCAGAGACCTTCATCTGCAAACAGTAGAGGGAAACAGAAATAAGAGGAGCTGCAGAGTCAAAAGGAGAGGCAGATACTGTAAGTTTGCTAAGTATCTTAGTCCCAAGCAAAAATCCCTCCTGCTTCTCACATTAATCAGGGCACTTAAAACTAGTCCTAACCAGCTGCTCCCACTTCCTTTGTCCAGCTCTTCTTCAAACACACACGCAGGCCGCTAAGAAACAGAGCAAATATGTGCAAAAATTTGCAGACAAAAAAACTAGACCTTTAGGAAAACACCCTGTAGAAGCAAGCACCCCTCTCCCAGCATAGAGGCAGCTGTACTTTACAGTAGGACAGTTTCCAATGTTTTCCTTCTCTGTGCAGACGAGGGATTTCCTGTCCTCCATGGCAACAACCTTGCATTTACTGAAGGAGGCTGTGCCAATAATCTCCACAGCAGAATGAAAAATTTTAAAGTGGCACTGCCTGTGAGCTCAGGGCTTCAACTTGCTGATATCTTCCACACCCATGGTCCAAAACCACTCTGCTGCTCTCCTTAAAAGCTTTGCGAGTGGGGCTAAATCTCCAGTGCTGCACTGCCCATGCAAGGGGAGTTAGTAGTTTCTCAAGCACTAGTGATGGAAATCTTTCTGAAGAAGTCACCAACCACCACCACCTCCCAGCAAGAGCTGTCTATGCACCTTCCAAAGGACAAGCTTTTTTAGAAAAAGTAACCATTCCCTGTTCATGGTGGTCCCCGCCATGCAGACAGCCCTGGATAGCCCAGGGCTTCCCACCGCAGGTTTAGAAGTAACAACTGCCGCTTTCTCCTGAAAGGGAAGCACTTAGTGAACCAGTGCTAGTCCAACAGTTTCAAAACACAGCTGAGCTGAGCTAAGCTAAGCCTCCCCAAGCAAGGTCTCCCCTCTCCACCCCCTCTGAGTTGCTCTTGCACAGGCCCGCGTGCTTCTCTGCTCCAGGAACATTGATTCAGTGCACTGACTTGGCAAAAAGCCTGTTTTCATTTTGGCCCATCTCCATTTTGGCCCATCTCATGCCATTTGAGTGAGTTACAGCAGCT
Source organism: Egretta garzetta (assembly GCF_000687185.1). Taxonomy (NCBI): domain Eukaryota; kingdom Metazoa; phylum Chordata; class Aves; order Pelecaniformes; family Ardeidae; genus Egretta; species Egretta garzetta. The sequence goes on from NW_009260136.1 coordinate 1,249,474, forward strand.
TGGCATGAGGCCGCTCGAACATCAGGACCAGCCCAGGGGATGCAATAGGAACAAAACAGCAGTGGAAGTGAGGCCATCCCCTTTCAGCGGCAGCAAGCTCGTGATGAAACTACATCCATTGCTGTCTCAAGTTTAACTAGACATGTTAGCTTTACTAGAGCATCTCTGCTAACCTGCTCATTAACCTCTTATGCTTAAAGAGGTTTTGTTTAGCAAGGCCTTCAAGGAGGAGCAGTTCAAGAAAGAGCTGAAAGCTCCTGACTAAGTTATACCAAACCTGAGGTATATTTTTGGGCTGAGCCACAGGTGTGATCTAAACCTGTGCTGTTTTATAGAGCCAGGCTTTCTTTTTTCCTCTCTTGTAAACTCCACCAGAGAACAGAACAAACTTGATCCAAACTAAACCAGACACAATAAAGCAGTACATTGTTTTCAAAGCAGGTAGTAGGCTAGCACTTAACAGGAACCTTAAACTTCTTTCTACCCTTGCTTTATACCATTGAATCAGACTCTTGGGGATGTTTTCCCCACACAAAACAGGCTTAGGAAAGTTTAAGTAACAGCAAAGTAACATCAAACCCAAGAAACAGATAGGGAATTAGAATCCCTTAACTGATGGGGAAGACTTCTACAGCCTTACCTAAAAGAAGTTAAGGTGCTGCTAGCAGTAAGCACGCACAATTCGGCCCTTGCACTCTACCTTTGAGTGCTGACAAGAAGCTAAAGCGTCAGCAGAGAAGCACTCACAATGCATTTCCACCTGCCTAGGACTCCACCACCCTCTCTTGCAGAAGGTGACCTTGCAATTCCACTGCCAAGTAAAACAGACCCACAGAAAAGAGCACTAAGAGTCATTTAAACCGACACATTTCACTGCATTGGAGTGGAGGCAGAACAGTCACACCAGCAGTTACCACGTCTCCACAGAAGAACAGTAAACCACAGCCAAGGGACAGCCAAACTAAAATCACAAGCACTCATTTGACTACTTCCAACAGCAGAAGATTGAGACAGGAGGAACCCTAGGGTGGAATTTCAGATCCAAGTTAAATTTCTGGCTCTGACAAAAATTCCCTGTGGAACGACAGGCAAGTCGCCTTTTTCACACTCTACCTGAACCCCCTCCCCTGTAAAATAGGCACCTTTCTTGCTTGTCTGTTCAAGTTAAAAAGCAGTCCTAGCAGGGATTATTTTTAGCACGCAAGAACAAAAACCCAGCTGAGCTGGACTCTGATCTCAGCTGGGCCTTCTCATTGGTTTCGTAATATAAAAAGTAAACAAAAAGCAAGGTTGAGTCCACACCAGAGCTCGGCTGCTGGACAGTATTTTGATAGCAGAGGAAGCACAATTTTTAGAAAACAGTGAGCTGCAGGTCCAAAGTTGGAGCCAGGCAACAATCTGAGGGATTAAAATGGATCACCAGCACCTGTACTCATTCACTGGTGACCAGTGAGCCGCAGACAGATTTCAAATCCATTTCAGATATTCCACCGTCACCAAGCGATGACGCAGGTGTTTCTTAAGAGCACAAGTTGAAATAACTCATACCACGCTCTCAGGCATAGCAGCAAGTGCTGGGATAGCAGGAAGTACTGAAAGCTACATCCAAGAATGGGAACTCTGCAGAGCTCTTTGCTTCACAGCATAAACAAGCGGCTCCTCCCAATCTTTTGGGAGACTGCAAGTGCCAGAAACTATTAATACCTGCCGAGAAAGCCTTCCCAGCTCCATGTTTTGAGAAATTCATGCTTGCTGCTATCAGAAGTGTACCATAAGGCTACAAAACTGCTAGAGGTCAGGGCCTCAGATCAGAGCTCCCCTACAGAGTGCACAGTCAAGAAGAAACAGGATGGAATGGAGAGGAGCTGAATAAATCAGGAGCATGTTAAAAAAAAACCCCAACACACTAGTCGTGATTAATCTCTAATTAAAACATCAGTAATCATCCCACAACACACTAGTCATAGAATCATAGAATCATTTAATCTCTAATTAAAACATCAGTAATCATCCCATGATAAGTCAGACTGCAGCTGAATTTCTGCTCCCAGTCAGGCCAGGGTGTTTAGCAGAGTTTCTCAGGCTTGAGAAGCCAGTCATAGCTCTAGAACCACAGTGGGGAGCACAGACCCAGCAACAACTAGCATAAAGAGCCCACGCTCACAGCTCTTCCAGGCTTTCTGTATCCCAAAGGCTTGGTTTACCAGCCTTAGCATCCATGATGTTCCACCCATCCATGTTCCTAGAACCATAAGTACTTGCATAAACCGGGGCAAATAAGCTCTTTCTTGGAATACACTCAACCCTTAAACATTCCCTTTCTATGGCCACAAACCACCATTTTATTGTACCACCTGGAATCACAATCTTGTGCAACAGGACACATTTATGAGCCTCTCATGCAAACAGGTTGGTTCCCAACTAGTTTTCCCATATCCAGATACTGCCAAGTCCTTAAGTACGATCACCACCTGCTTCACCCACGCCAAAAATGCTCATCATTTTAGTATGCCTTACCCACTGCAGACACCATACCAAGACTGCAGCCTTCTGCACCCAGCTATCCTGCTGCTAGTCAATCCTGGGTTTGCACTGTGACCCAGATCCACAGCTCTGCTCCACTAGAAAAAGCCAGCCAGATACGTGGAACACCCAAGGACTTGGTTCTAGCCCACCTTGCCTGCACCATCCCAACAGTCGTCATCACTCCTCTGTAAACAGATGTGCTACTGCTGTCCAAGGACATGAATCACCTCCTTACTCTAAAGCTGAGCACGCAGCTGGATTCCTTAGGATCCATGCTTCTGTTGAGAAGATGAAAGACATTTGTTCCTCCCCAAGATGGAAGAGAAAAAGCTAGACTCCAAACTCACCATGCGGAGAAGGGAGCACTGTATCCCATAACATCCTGTGCAACCCTTGGAGGGCAGATTCTCTATGCTATCTCCCGTAACACAGGCCACAGTCACAGCACCAAGGTACAAGGGGAGGCACCTCTGCTACCAGCTGTGTTAAGAGACTATGTCCTTGACTCGAGCCTGGAGATTTGTACCTGCTGAGCTGCTACTGGGGAGAACCCCTAGCCCATTTCAGGCAAGGCATGCTGGATTAGCAGCAACCTGCTATTTAAACTCTTGGAGGGAACACGGCTGGAAGGGATTGCACAGAACAAACCTATGCACTTGTGCTGCAGGCCAGTGGCATGCTTAGCTCCCAGCAGTAGCAGCATCTGCCTTCACTGACAGCACTAGAGCTGGATGTCTAGCAAACCTTAGTAAACTTGACCAAACATTACTTTTCCTTCTGACCTCATTCAAATGGACAGAGAACAACTGACATCTGATGTGAAAAGCCACATACCAGTTACTATCACAGTGATGAGGCTTGTACCTGTTCTCCAAAGCCAATTTGCAATCCATAAACTAGAGCAACAAGCTTGTAAACTGCTTTACAGATGCAATCATGACATGTACGCTAGAGTCAATCCTTGTTTAAGACACCTATGAAACTCTGCTCTCACCCCCACACCAGCCTTTTAAATTAAGTCCCAGCAATATTTCTAAAAACTTATTTTCACATTGATGATAACCTGCTTTATCACACCGACTTGCCTGTGCTCATCTTTATTCTGCTAAGGCTTTACTCAAGGTTCTGCTACAAGAGAAGTCAGGTCCAGTCATATTACATTAGTTAAAGAAAGATTTCCGCCCTTCCTTATGAGCTGACTGCTCACAGATGCAGCTAATTATTTTTTTTTTATGAATCAACATATGTCCAGCTGCCAGGTAAGAAACCAGGGTATGCAGCAGCCTTTCCAGTACTTCATTACAACTCAGACTGAGGGTAAGCGTCATGCAATTAGTTATCAGCAGCTGTCCCAGCCTGCCACCCACTGGCCTCCAGAAATGCAATCTGTGCTGCGACTAGTATTTTCCAAGTCAACACATTTCAGATGTTGAAGCTGACTGTAATGCACTCTACTGGCATAGCTGACACAAAACAGCTTCCTTCACAGAAGCAGTGTTATTAGCATAGACTGCTTTATAGCTACCATTTCTTGCAAATTAACTATAACTACAATAACTACAACATCAGTATAAAGCCATCATTATACCCACTCAAAGTCTTTCACATACTTTTAATCTGATCAGATTAACACTTTAATCCAAATCAAGCTATGTCATGAATTTAGAGTGCAAACATCTCATGGAAGAGCTCTAAAAGAATATTTAAAAAAATAAGGGTGTCTCACTTAAAGCTTCAAAGACACTACTAATGTCAGTGCATGAAGCCCACAGTAGTCTAGACTGCTTCTGGAGTAAGGACAAAAAGTGTTGTTTGTCACGCCAGTACTAGCTGCAGCCTTTCTCGGAGGAAAATATGAAAGGCCTCTGAACTGAGTTGAAGTAGCTTAGAATAAACATAGAGCTCAACTTCTTCAGACCCAGTCCAAAGGCAGTTAGGTATAGGCTGCAAGTTCCTGGCTATTGACCTTGATTCACAAAAACCACCCAGCTACTGGAGCTAGGTTTGGAAAGACCCAGCATATACAAGTATTCCATAAGCAAGATGCTACTTTGCCTGTGCCATAGGTGCAAAAGGGCATGAAGCAGCCACAGCTTCTGAGAGCCACAGCATACTAGAATCTCATCCTGGCACACCAGCAGAGCTTAGGATGAAGCAACCAGAAGTGAGGGCAAAAGGTACAGTGTGCATTTTTAGGAAAAGCCAAAGCTTTGCCAGCATGAATTGTCCTGGGGCAACTAGTAGCCCCAAGCTGGACAAGTGGCTTGGAGTTTATACAACATCTGTCATCGGCGACAGCGATGCTACCAACATCGCTCTTCTACATAGGGGCCACATATCCACAAGCAATATACTTACATGGCTGCTGCAGGAACTGAGCTATTTGGGCAGAAGCCGAGCACGAACTCCAGAAACCTTAGTCAACCACAAGTTGAAACCATTCCCCACCAAACAAAGGTAAAAGACAACAGCATTCAGATGTTTTTCAGCTAGACTGCTGCAGGATGGTGTGGCTGGTAAGAGCTGCACAGTTTTCTTGGGGTGCCAAATAGAAAAAGCAATTGGTCACAGAAAAGTAAACCATTGAGCAATCCTTAGACACTGCCGCTGAGCTGCCCATTCTCAGAGCTTCTCTGGTTGAAGCTGCTTCAGGCAGTCTGCCCAAAGCATAGCCACATAGCCTACTTCAGACAAGATTAGAAGTTTAGTCACAAGAAATTAAGTAAGGCTCAGATACTCTGCTTACTCAGAAGGCTGCCTTTAGAAGGGTATGGCTCACTGACCTATACCCATACATGCTAGATGATAGCCAGCCTGTAGAAAGATGACCCTGGGGTTTATAGGCTGAGTTGCCTCAGCTATGGCAGTGTTCAGCAATTGGCCATACCACATTTAAAGGGGTTTATCTTATAGAAGACTGGCAAGGGCCATGCTTCCAGAAGCCCTGAGATTTTAAACATCCTCTCACTGCTAGCAGGAGGTATAAAGATTACCATGCTTCATATTTTGTCAAAGTAGCCTGAAGCAGTCCAAACCATCTATGCGTACCAATGCTTTTGAATGGCTTCGTTTCCTTTGTGTGCAGCATATAGGAAGTAAAAGTTTAAGAGAGCTATTCAAACAGCAACATGACCTGAAGTCCCCACATTTCAGATCAACACCCATTCCAAGAACAATCCTATTGACTCAAGTATTTATCTCTAACACTCTGAATGAAGAGCTCCAGGTGATGAGTAATTTGCCATAGGTCTGTGCCTGAAGCTTCAGTTTGTCCCTTTACATCCCACACAAAGTCTTGCCATACAACAACAGCTTGTTGTATCAGACATCTTTATTTGCTGTATTGCCCAAGTGTACAAATACTGAATGTAGTTATAGAAATTCAAAATATATTGTAGTAGAAATCTGTCTGGGAAGTGGAATGTTAAGATATTTACTTTATAAAATTACTACACATATAAGTCACTCCCACTTGCAAGTTTTAAATATATCGGGGCTATGAAGAGACAGATTACTTTATGATCCTGCAAAAAAGGAGATCTTCTCAGAAAAGATTTTCTGCTAGATGAAGTCAGTCAACAGCAAATTGATTTCTTACATTTGACTCATTTTGAGTTATCAGCCAACAGGATGTTAGCTACATCCAGACAATTCATACACAATTCAGCTCTCATTTATACCAAGAAAGTCAATGTATCACTATCAACATATTTAAGTATTAATCAAAACAGAATCTCAGTGACAATATTTATTTTAAGCTAATGAAGTCAAGCCAATAAGTTGCCCCTGGCCATTGAGTGCAATTGATGCTTTTTTCACATTTTCAGAATAAGGCGCCTTAGTTCTTGAACAAGTCAATACAGCTTTGCAGGAGAGAGACATTGTTCTGGAAAGAAAGAGAATTAGTTTTGGATTAGTATGACTGATAATTTAAATCCTGCCTTCCACAATGAAGTGGCTTCCAAAATAGTAGGTCCATCCCAGGATTTTGTAGCCTATGACAATGCTAAAGAGCTTATACTGCAAAGACAAGCATTCAAACAGTAACGCGTCAAAAACAGATCATACACTCTGCAATCTGCCTCTTCCTGCTGGCCTGCAACCATGACTCAGTTTGTGGGAAAGAGAGGGACAAGAGACAGAGTAGTAAGTTTTTTAAGTGGGCCAAACTGAGCAGCATTACTGAGCCTTTATATGTCACATTTAAGCTCAACAATGAAGTAGCTACTTGTGATGAAGTCCAGGACTCTCAGGGAGTGGGAAATTAGACTTTCCTTCTTCAAAAGAAGCTGAGGATGCAGAGTTTCCTCTTCCTGAGGCTTCCAGCGTTGTTCTCTACACTGTGTACACTTCCCTGGATTAAGCTAGCATTATATGGTGTGGTCTCTGCAGCCCACTTCAAGCCTGCTCAGTAAAGCTTGGCAGAGGCTGCTACAAAGCCAGCATTCCCCTCCACCAACAAGCCAGGTGGGAAAGGTTGACAGCTAGATCACAAGCTGCAGAATGTGCTCTCACAGCACTCAGGAACACTTGAGGCAGCAGCTGCCTCTAGATGCAGCAGGGGTCAAACACCACAGATGAGGTTGCCTCATGGGAAGTTAGGTGAGCTGTTGTGTACTACCTGCAAAATTGAGACTTCTCACTTGCAGTGCAATAGGTTGGTGTCCTAGGAATGACAAGATGAAAGCAGACTTTCTGCATGGGACAGATAAGACTGTCAGCATTTTGTTTTGGCCAATAACTTGCAGCTTTTCACTACTTTCCTTCTCCTCTTCAGATCTCAGCTAAAGGGCCTAGCTGTTCTATTTTACACTTCCTAGTTTTAAAGGGAACCCAGGAAATCCTTCAAGTTGCACTGTACTTGCTTCTCTCAAGCTATGCCTGTTAAATTCAAAAAGAACACACCTTTGCATGTTTTATTTCCAGTTCTGCCATTTCAATTAGGTTTTTGCGGAATGCTGCTATTCTCTTCTGTTTGAAGCTCATCAGTTCTGCAGGGAAGAAAAAACAAAGAAAAGACAAGACATGTACAAAAAGTGTGACTGTTTCAATAAAGCTCCTTATGTTTCATGAGTTCTGTTGTACAAGTCTAGTTACAGTACTTGACTACAAAAAGATTCAAGAGTTAGTCTTGCTGTTCTTAGCCAGAAGATACTTTCATCAACACTGACATCTTGGTGAGCTTGTCTACAGCAGAAAGGTTTGTAGGAAGATTACTGGAATAAAACAGAAGTAAGCCACACAAGCTCTATGAGAACATAGAACATTTAAAAACCACGAACATTAAAAGGAGTAGTGTGTGTACCATGAAAGCATGTTTCCTCTGTTTTATATTGTCCAAAGGCACATACTAAGAACCAGTGTTTGAAACTCTGTATGAGGCACTCTGCTGTACTGGGACAGAGCAAAAGCATGTTTGCACAGTTCTAATTGAGATAATTAGAAGCCTGAATAGTTACTTTCAGGTGGAGGCTGAGAACAAGAGTTCAGTCTGGAAAGCAAATGCTATGGACTTATAATTAAGGTTGATGTAGTACTGACATTGCTCTGTTTCAGACAACCGTTCTTAAAAATATTTATCTGCATTAGTTTTATAAGCATCTATACTGTCCTTGGGGCATCCAGACTGTGATTCAAGAGTGTGTTCAGAAGCCTTCAATAGTTGAAGGTCAGATGGAAACCTGGACTGCATTAACATCTCCCTTCAGCATAAACACAGCAAAGCCTGTTTTACCTTGTTTTGCAGATTCTGAAATCTTTTCAAACTTCTGACAACAATCCTGTTGATGTGCCTCAGCCAGCCTGACGTCCTTGCTCTTTAGTCTAGCTTTATCTAGGGCTTTGTTTGAGTTTTCATAGTCGACAAGAGCCCTTGTACGTCTGTACAGAAGATCCTGAAAGTAGACAGGAATAGTGCATCAAAGCCTTAAGAGGACTACTTCCCAAATTGAGGTTACAACTACCTTAGCAGAAGGTTTCACTTCTTTCAGCACCAGATTCTGCTGCTTCCAACAAGCTGTTATAACCTGCTATGCTCTTAGCATAGCAACAGGAGCCTTTCACCAGTGCAGTATCAAGTATTCAGGACAGTCACCTGTGCCTTGGTCAAGGAAGTTGGACAGCTACTGTAGGCATCACCTCTTCCCTTAAAGTAGCTTTATCCTTCTGTAAGGTGGGCCTCTCCACTAAGGAGTAATAGCACTGCCTGAATTCCCTCAGTCTACTTCCAGTAAGGGATACACTATTTAATTCATTGGAGATCTGACAGTTTGACTGAAGCGCTATACTAACCTAGACATAAGAAGCAGAACGTGTCTCAGTGCTGATTCCTTTTTTTAGCAGCAGTACAGTCTTGATACCTAAATAGCAGTACACCACACCAAGGGAGCCTGTAGTGAATGTGCCAGGGTACATTACATTAGAGGTATGACACTGGATGAAGAGGACCACCAGGTTATACCTACAGCATAGTCACCCCCTTGCTAAGTCAAGTATTGGTTAGAAAAGAGTTGCTGGCAAAGCTTTTGCAGCCACATCAGTTTACCAAATCCCTCTTGGAAGTCTGGACTCCAATAGCCTTCACGTTACCACATATTCATGATAAAGTACTATAGCAGTTTGGATTTACTTCAGGATTTTTAATTAGTCATCATTGGTTTTACTGACAAGTCATGAGTACCCAGGCAGCGGAAGGGTTAGAATGCTGCTGCAGACTCAAATTCAGTTTGCTCCAACTCACTTACTGAAATCTGATGAGGTCTTCCTCTCTACATACCAAATTAAAACTGGTTGGAGGCCTTACAGCCCTCTAAGTGGCTGGACTTCAGCTAGCCAATATATAGTTTCTATATTCTGCTGTAGTTACGGAGTGGTGGGTTTTGTAGGCAGACCCAGGGTCTACCTTCGTGTCTTCTTAAGGCACAAAGGATACGAGTGAGTCATGATGTTAATAATAAAACTAAGCTTCAAAAAGAAAACTGTTCTCACCTTAGCAGCTTCTATATTGAGCATGTAGTATCTCAACAGTTCAGAGAGCTTTAAGTCTTCATCAGATGAAACTCTACTCTCTACCTTCTGCATGAAAGATCAGATAGTTGGTATGTAACACGAAACAGCAACATCCAGATTCAGAGATTCTTCTGCCCCATCCCAGCCCCCCCCAAGCTTCTCTTACCCTGAGTTTCTCAAAGAGCTCAGCAACTTTTAACAAGTACCTAGGGGAAAAAATTGCATAAATAAGTTGTAGATACCTCTTAGTCTGACAAATGCCAGGATCAACTGACAGGAAACAAAAAAGCTGAAGACTGGAGTTTACTCCTCCATACAGACCCAGACAACAGCTTGAAGAGAACTCAGGTCTAGGGAGAGACCTGAACAAAAGGTTCAATGCAAGAGCTGCTGATTCCAGCCTAACAGACTAGTACAGTTGAGCAGCTAGACTCCATGTAAATTAACAACACTGATCTCTAGATCAAAAAGTTCTTGTGGAAAATTTCCCTGCTGCTGCTCTCCCAGAGAGATGAACCATCTTGTTTATTCAGCTATACACTTTGTGTTTTAACAAGGTCTTGGCAAATTAATAGCAAAGTTTAGAGAGGTGAAAGAATTCACCTCAAAAAGGTGACTAGGTTTCTACAGCTTAAAAAACGCCCACTGTTCTGGAACTTCAAAGGTCCCAAAGACAGCATAGGCCTAGTGTAAGCTGAGGTTGTATTGAACAGCACATTAGAACACAGATGCAAAACCTCATTCTCCCATATTCTCTGGGAGTTTGTGACCTGAAAAAAATTCAAGGAGACTTCTGTTTAGAAGAAGCTTTGATGACCAGCACAATTCAGCTCTAGGGCACAACTGGCAAGAGAGCAGCTAGATAAGGGTCAGATGCAATTGATAGTTTTAGGTCTGTTGCACCAGGAGCGTGAAAAGAAAGTTTCAATGCCACTTCCTTGAAATTCAAGGAACTCAAACCAGCTGTGACAATCCCCTGGATTTTACAGAAGGAACTTCAAGTTCCCAGACTGAGGATATGTTTATGAACAGTTAGAATTGCTTACTTTTTGATAACTGTAGGTTCTTCTAATGCCAGGCTGTTCAAGCAAGCTGAAGTATAAATATAGTCATCTGCAACATCTGCAAGAACAAGACAAGGTTTTCAGGCTGAAATCAGCAAGAGTGCAAGGTCTTTAGAAAGGTCTTTGAAAAGATTCACTTTTGTGAGATCTTGTCATCTTATCTGCTTTTGCACATGCATCCTTGATTCTGTTGTAGTAGTTTACAAGAAAAGTCTTCTCTTGCTCAAAAAAGTCTTCTACTTCCTGAAAGAGAGTATGACCTGTTAAGTCAGTTACATTACTGCAGAATACAAGCTCTTCCCTATTTTGGGAAGAGGCAAAGAAATAACCATAGCCACCTGAGCATTATGCCCATCAATCTCTACGGAAGAACAGAGTTCAAGACAAGACCCTGAGACAAAGGTTTGACAAACCAAGCCGTTTGGCAAGTTTCTTCTTCATGATGAAGTGAATATGGACTTGACACTCAACTACTCGATACTGCAGGTTGTCTGAAGCAACCAGTAAGTTGCTATTAGAGGGCTACCAGCTGTTGGATTTTATTTCCCAGGCCAGCTGCACTACAGTAGCTGAGAGAGTTAAGCAGTTTACAAGCTTGCTTCACATCTACACCAAACATTACATGTACTATAATATTTCACAACATTGTGTTTAGGACAGCAAGTCTATTAGAAAGAGCTACCACAGCAACGTGATAGAAGAGCTGAAGCTGGACCAGTTACAGGAGTCTTTGGTATTTGATCTCATCTAGTACAAGCAGAAACCCATAAATCATATTTGTTCAGACAAAAGCCACAAACACATCTGCTGAAGCTGCAATTCCTTCCTCCCCACCAGTATCAGGTGTTAAGGCAACCCTTATTTCTATAAAAGCTAAAATTAATATAGGCTACTCCACCCAACTTGGGACAACAGTAACAAGGAAGGTTAGCATTAGTAACTGAGCCTTACACACATCAAGCCTGAAGCATACATGGCTAACCTCCCTGCAGCAGGAAGCAAGAAACAAATCAAGATTAGGCTAAGAGGTAAACCAACTACCTTACCTTGACTCCAGAGAAGAGGACTTCATCAGCACTCTTTACTACACTTTTTAAAAAGCCACCAAACATCTCTTTCGTGTTTTTCCTCCGAACACTCAGCTGCAACAGAGAGGCCAGGACAGCTTTAAAGTCATCCCAAGGGGGGGAAAAAAGTGACTATTTTGACACTTGCAGTGCTGTAACATAATTTCTATCTAGCATATGACGTAGCAGGCTGATTTCCAAGCTTTCCATAATACCCATATAAGCTGTACAAAGATGGCTCAAGTAACAAATGGCTTGACTTGAACTTGTTCAAGTATTGTGTTACTTTTGCATTCTCAGGAACAGCTCCGTTTCTCCTTACATATCTTGGATCAGCATCCATCACTCATAATTAGGTGTAACAAAACAGATGCAGTACTGACTTTAATACACCTCTGTTCTTCCAGTTTAGGACCATGCAACACAGAGCACAGGTACACCTGAACCATGCTTGTTCCCAAGATGTCAAGACATACAAAATTGCCTTCCTAACTAACTTGACCAGGATTAAGAAACACTGAGATTTATAGCAGAAGAAGGTCTAGGTCAGGCTTTCATCCTTTAATCATCTCACAGAAGTACTGGCAGTATCTGCTTGCTGATGCTGCACGTAGATTTACATAGCATTCTGACTGTGCCCAGAAAAGCGACAGCACTACTAACACCTTGCCTCACTCTGAAAGGGGAAAACAAAAGAAGTGTCTTACATCCTGGTCATACTCCAGGAAAACATGAAAATTGCGATCTTTGCTGAGCACAGGATGAGAAGAAATCCGCTGAAGGAAGATTTCATGTGATGATACAGTCTTCTTGAAGACAGCGAGGTATTCACTGAAAGGAAAGAACAGACCGAGATCCCCTCTTGTACTGCCTTCTTCAATATACAAAGAATCGCTTTAAGTTTATCCAGGGAAAATATTCAACAGCATGCTTCTGAAATATTTAGCTAGTGATAGAGAAGCTATTTTCAATCTCTCTAGCCAGGAAGTTTTCCAGTTTGAGCAAAACTTCTGGCAACATCCCAGCTCCAGGTTTTTAAAGATTATGCAGCAGCAGACACCCTTCAAAACAGTCACACCCGAGATCAGTTACCACCAGATAAGTTGCTCTCCCAGGAGGCTTCTCTAAGCACAGCTTTTGTCAGTAGACTCATTCTACTTACGCTTCTAGCTCTTGCTTCATTTTGGCAAACTCTTCTTTTGTCATAGACACTTCTCCTTCCCCTAGCTTCTGCATCTTCTCTCTGGGACCATCAAAATCAGGCTTTGAAGGTGCTGGAGGTATCTAGCCAAGGAATTGGTTAGTGATAGATGCTAGTGAATAAAGTTTCCCAAAATCACTTCAAGACTTCACTGGAAGGAGGCCCTTTTGCCTGGTCATGGGAAGCCAGCAAGGCTCTGCATCCAGGAATTCTAGAGGCATGTTGATGTCTAGGCTCCTGTTTGCCCCTCACAGCTCTGTGCTACCCCTGCCCCAGGAGGAAAACCAACTGAGAGGAACCGCCTCTATAATGCACCCCATAGCCAACCATCTTTTGTGGTCCACAGAGCCTCCTAAAGAATCATGATAGAAAAGAAAGAGTCTATTAAATAGAGTACTTCACTGTGTTATCTTCAGGCAGATATTAGTGCCACCATAGAGTCAGGAACTCAGAGCATCAAGCTTTTTTTGCTGCTCCAAGCTATATGGAATGTTAACATAGAGCCATATCACTCAAGCTGTTTGGGAACTAAGACAAAAGGAAGCATAGGGAACACTCAAGTCATGAAACACTAGTAACATTGGTAAAGCAGACTTCATGGCCTTACTAGTACGCACTTTAAATCACTGTAGTCTTTTGTTTAGAATTACATTTTTTAGGAAGTACTTACTATGAGTCCTGCATACTCTTCAGTTTCAGTGAGCGTATCATGCAGCCACACAAAGTCTTCATGCTGCCTTGTAACTGAAAACTCAGGGCTTTGAAAAGCTGGCAGCGTAGTCTGGAAGAGAAGATATAGAAGCCCTACTGTTTTGTAAATTAGTGCTTTTAAAAACAGTTCTGTCCATTTCCAAAGGAAGCTATTTTGCCTAGTAAGAGCCTCGCCTACTCCCTTTTAGCTGAGCTGGCACTCATTCGAGAACCTTACTACTAAGGAGACTATTTAAAGAAAAGGCACTGTGTGGAACAGCATTAATGCAGTTTATTCTGTGAAGTTTCACAGTACTGGTTTCCCCACCCCTGCCCCCCAGCCTTCTGGTGTCAAGCTAAGATTCCTCAAAGCCAATCTAGCATATCAGCTACCTTGTATCTACGTGGAGAGTATTCAAGTCTTAGGAAATCTGAAGTTTCCTCATAGATACACCCTCAGGCCCCCTTTAAGTGGAAAAGCTCCACCCAATTAGATTTTCTTTTCTGCCAAGCCCATCTTTACAGGTATGTGTATTGCAGATACACAAATGACTTTTACAACATTTATGAAGACTGCTTTCTACTCCATGATCTTACCTTAGTATGCACAGTGAACTTCACTCTGTCCTTTTCACTTAGGGCATCAGGTATATCAATTTGGAGAGAAGGATCAACATTCAGGTCTACAGATACAGACCTCAGCTGCAACAGAATTCACAGTATAAGCCTTGGTCATGCATCAGGTAAGTTTAGGGAAGCTAGGCTGGTCATCAGCTGTCAACAAGAACCACATTGCACTAAACCGCTGCCTCCAGGAACAGCACACACTGACAAGCATGACAGCCTGAACACTACCTGCGCATCACTGACAAGCCTTCCCCTCCAAACACAGGAAAGGAAAAAAGTTTGTTAGCTTAAAGTCTGAAGAACTGATCATTAGAGTTCACACTAGAGGCATTATCTGCAAGGTCTTCTCTGAAGAGAAGCATCCTCCTTCTGGTACTTCTCCAGCTTGTTTACTTGGATCACATTAAGCCAAAGCCTCTCTTCCTTATCCTGTGCCTCCCCAATATGTGGCAGAACAGCTGACCCTGGGGAAAATAGGGCATGAAACCTCTTTAGGCTCCCATAAAGTCCAAGAGTCAACTGTTTGCCAGAAACAGGACCAAAACCCCAAAACACTGACACTAGCACTGCACCTGTTTACTCCGATTTTCAGGATATCTGGCATCATGTTACTCATTGCTGCTAGAATGCACATTTGCCATTAAAGAAAGCCCCAGTAAGCTGGTACAAGAACTAGTCTTAAAGATACCTGAACTTTGCTTTACAAAAAGCTATTTATTGCTTGTAACTGCAAGTCTCTTCCTTTCCTAAATCCAGGTCTTGTCTTATACTTTCTAGACAGAGCTAGACATGTTAATGCTATTTATTTCCACTTAGAGCAGCTAGGAAGAGGTTTCTTAGCATACTATGCAAGGAACCCTTTACAGGAGATCTCAGAGCATACCAGGTTCAATAAAGACCAGACTTGCCTTCCCAGTGCTTCAAATTCTTCCTTTTGGGACCTGATTCTTCACTCCAACAGCCTACACCCAGAACACAATTTCAACCATACTTAAACTTTTCTAAAGCATTGAAATAGCCTTCTCAGTTGAAGATGCTCTAGGTTATAGACCACTAACATCCTGAAGTCATAGTCCTACTTAAATTCCCAAGGGCAACGCTTTCTGACTCAGAGCAGACGGGGCCTTGAGGCTCAGCGTGCCACCCTGTCCTGGGAAGCCAGGGAAGTGGCCAGGCTGCGCTCATGAGCGGCAAGATTCAGCATAGCCACCAGCCCATTTCTCCCACTGGTTTACGATTTGAACTTGCTTTATTAAGTTGTACTTCACTGCTTGTACCCAACTACTGAAGACAAATGGCTTCAATTCCCTACAGGGCCTGAGAAGCAAGCAAAAAAGTTTATGCATATCCAGCACAGATTACCAAGATTAATGCATATGTCCAGTTCTTAGATCAATTAGAATAATGTATTTAGATACCACACTAGTGATCACTAGCTTTGGTCATCTCTATTCCAGAAACATGCAGGAACCCTAGCCTGTTGCATTGTGGTGGTTCCTGTGCTATGAAACCTGTCTTCCAAGAGACCCTCCCTTCAGTGCTACAGCCTAACAAACCATTATTATTTTCTGCATAAGGGAGAAACTGCCAGAGATCAAGGTCACAACACAGGAAGCTTGCCGAAGAACGACTGTCAGAGCCAGGCTGAATCCTGAGGTTATCCTTTACAGAGATAATTCTGAACGCCTTCCCAGGAAAGCAAGCTAGAGAACTGGGCCACAACTGATGTTGTTTTACCACCCTGTGGCATACTAGTGCACAGACCCCACCAGCCAGGAGCTTACCCGAACCACCTGCTAAGCGCAACAAGTTTTAGCACCAAAGCCCACAAGCAAACAGTACCAGACAGCATGTGGGCAATCCTGTCATATCACAGATCAAATGCTGCCTTAAGCTTCTGTAAAGCTGTACAAGAACTGTTGAGACATTGCCCTTTATAAAGGTAAAGCTTTGCTTCCAAAAAGCTTTGGAAACTCCCTCCCCCTAGTCTGGCCATCTGTGTACCGCAGCCCAGACCTGTAGAGGACCAGTCTCTCTGGCTGCCTGCAGAGGACTCAGCTGCCAGGCTAGCAGATCTGCCTATGCAGCCTGCCCCTTCCTCGCTCCCACTACCACTGATGCTATCGTCTATGATCAGGCTCTCGTGCATAAGTGAGGGATACCCCAGTCACTGTACCCTCATCCTTCCAGCCACACTAAAAAGACCTTATCTGCTGCAATGCTAGCTGTTAGCTAGGGTTAGAAGGAGACAGTAAGAGATACACCTTTTTAAGCCTTATGACTATGGAAAGACCTTGTATGCAGCACATTGAGCTTCCCATTCTGACTTCCGTAGGACAGAAGGCTTTTATCCCATCCTGGGTATTGCCCTGGAAGCAAGCAAGGACTAAGCTTATAGACCATGCCCTGGAACACAGTTCTTAACAGTCCCAGCCCTGCTCACATGCAAACAGACATGGTGGGACTCCAAACACTACAGGGGCTCCCAACAGGACAGTTGCTTCTCTCCAGCCACCTTATGGGACATATTATATCCCCCTACAGACATGGGGTTCTGGGTCTTGCTAGGAAGGCACAGAGCAAACAGTACAAAGGTGCATGGTTCAGAGGTCACTGACAGTGGTTTAGGCAGAAACTGCCCTCTTCAAGCACCAGAGGAAGGATAGGTAGAAGGGCCACCATTCAGACATTAGTTTCACTGGGAGCACAACTCACTGTCTGTTGCCAACTGAATGAAAGGCAAGTTGGTCCATGTTTCCCAGCCAGATAACACTAGCAGCCAAAGCAGTGAGATGCAGACCCCAGTGTTTTGCATCCTGCTTACTTATCTTCACTGTCCAAACAGGATCAGCAGTGCTAACAATATGAACTGCTGAGTCTGGAAAGTATGATAAGCCAAAGGAAACTGCTTCCTCTGAGCTAAACTAAGGAAAGGATTACACAAATCAGCCAGTCCCGAATTTGTGAACTTTCTTAAGTGTTGTGGAGAAAGTAACCTGTGATTACATACTGTCTGCACACCCTTCCATGCCTAGTAGTTGCCTTCACAAGAGATGGGAGGGTGTGGACACAAGATGGTACTGCTTTGTCAGATTAAAGCAGTTCACATGTCATGGACATTTCTCCCCTGCACTAGCACCATGAACTGCAGAGGCAATGGGGCAAGAACATGTAACCTACAGCTTCAACAACCCCCAGAAATGCTAATATAGGAGAGCTTATTGCCCCAGCAGGGCCTTATTTACACAGAGGCAACTGGGAGTCAGCAGCAGTGCTCAGCTGTGCACTCCAGAGCAGTATGTACTACACATAGGGCCACTGGCCCAGAAACAGGACATAAGTCAAGAACACCCCTATATACAGTGGTAGGACTCCCCCTCCCCCCTCCTCAGGACTACATGAAGCCACTTGCTAAAAAAAAAAACAACAAAAAAAACCCACACACACCATGCACCTCTCCTACCCTAAACATATATGATCCAGCCTATACTTAAAGGCCACTGCAGGCTCAAACATCAAGCATACCGCTGGTTGCAGGCAGCACAGGTTTATCACCTCTACCCTACAGGAGTCTGGTCTTCAGTGAATGACCTGCAGCCATACAAAACAGAGGGTTATAAAAACCACTCTTCTGCTCTAGTCCTGTGAAGGTCACTGTGGGCTCCTAACTCCAGGCCAGAGACCTTTAGAATTACACAATCACAGCAGCAAGGCTCAGACTACAAAGAGAGCATTCACACTGTCTGACTTCAGGAGGACAGGGTGCTTGTTTCCCCACAGAAAGTGCTAGGGCAGCATTTCTCCAGTGAACTGGAAGCAAGAAGCGCCCCCATCTTGTTACCACAGATCTATAAGGCATTAACCCAGTGCACCTAGAGCAGATGTTCCACACCAACCCTTGATCAACACAAGCACCTGCCCCTGCAGCATTAGCAGCTCATCATTCAGGACCTGGCATTCCACCATCCCTCCT
>NW_009260136.1:1267639-1272222 GCF_000687185.1 Egretta garzetta
GCAGGAATGAGGACCAACTTGCTTATGGTCACATGAAGGCTGCACAGAGCAGAAGAATTAAACTTTCATCTCTAGGCCCCAGGCTTGTTCTTTTATCACGGCAGGCACCCAATCCAAGACTTTCCTAGGAAACTACTCCATCTTAGCTCTTTGGCCTGCCATGCCTCGCAGATCCTTTGCATCTGGAGGCTTTTCTCTGCTAGGACATCACTGCTTCCTCCTTGCACTCAAGGCAGCGGGCAAGAGAACTGAAGTTTCCCTACCCCAGTTACCAGAAACCAGTCTGTCCTCCAACACCCTCGGCAGGGGTGGGGGAATATAATCCAAGCTCAGCAGCTGGCGAGAGATTATTCCTTACTTGCAGCACATGCCCAAAGCGCTACAGAGGATGGTGACTCCTGGAGCAGCACAGTGGGGAAACAGCTGGGTTGGGCTGCAAAACTGAAACACTCACCCAAACCCAGCACAGTGCCCCCACTTTCCTGTCTCATTTCCCTTTCTCAGAAACAGCTGAGAGGCTTCTGATTTGCAGTGACTACAGCAACTATCACAGCTGCTCTGATGCCTTCCACTTCCACGCTGGTGCCTCTTTAGTGACTTGTATTGGGATCCCCAGCATTTCTTGAGGATTCAAGAAAAACTTTTCCCTGTGCAGTAAAGATACTGTCTACCACAACTGTCTAACCTGGAAATCAGAACAAGACATCAAGCAGAGCCTTCCAGAATAATAGTCAGTCATCACATTGATTAATGTTTCTAGCTTTAGGACCAGAAGACTAAAAATAGCTATTATGGTACTAATGACTAAAAATAAATAGCTACTATGGTACTACTGAGGGCACTATGACAATCACCTGATTTGGAAGCCCAAGAGAAGAGACAGCAGAGAGCATTACTCTGATCAATCCAGGTAGAGTTTTACAGCACTTGCTTTTTTCTACTGCTTCGAGACACTACCAAAAAAACCCACAAAAAAGGTGGATCATTTAAATACAATCCAATGATGACCATCAGCTACCTAGGCTTCAACTCGATAGACATAGTTTCTGATCAGACCTCACCCAATGCAAACACATCTTCACGCTTGCAAGCATCCAGTGGAAGGCAATGCCCTCAGCCACTGAAGCTGCTCAGTTCTGTTGAGTGGCCTGAACTGCTGCTTTTAAAAACATGCCCTTTGCAGTTTTAGCATCAGTTATAGATGAGTCGATGTTGCTTCTGCATTCTAACAAAAGAATCTGCCAGTGCAAGCAACTGTGTACAACATCTGATCACTAAGAAAATAAGAATCTGTATTTATTATCCAAGTCAGATTAATCCAAGGGTTTTCCACATAGCCAGGCTCCCAGAAGGAGCAAGGAGCCCTTCCACAAGGGTTTACATGTCAGAGCTTTCTGCTTATTGTCAGATACCTTATAAAAAAACCCCTCTCCTCTTACTGATCACCTCCCCACTGCCATTCAAGCAACAGCCACAAACAAGACTTCAGTAGTAATTACATCTGCCACTACGCAGTATCCATTACTTTTTACATAGTAGTCTAATTAAACCATTTTAAGTGCTCTCCAGAGAGCACTAAAAGATCATGATGTCTTCTGGCAGTTTATACAGAGTCCTCAGTTCCAGAGGGCCTTGTTTCAACACCCAGGAACTAACCAGCAGACTTTCAGAGTATCTGGCCAGCAGATATTAGTGGCATTAGTCGCTGGAACTACTTTTCAGTCATATTCAGCACAAGTAGCTTAAGTTTCCCTTTAATCAAGTTACTAAAAATATGTCTGAAAGTACACTGCATGCATGAAGCAGTAAAGAGACAATACAGTAGATGTCAAGCTTTGATTTTGCAGCCTTCATGACAGACTTGCTGTTAGCTCTCCAACATTCAGCTGAAATAGTCCTGAAGTAGTCCGAGTTACATATATAACCAGGAAAATTGAACCAGTCTTCTTGCATGCAGTCCTCATGTTGCTACTTATGCTATAGAAAATGCTTTCCCAAATTTGTGTCTTTGGACTGTAGAACTCCAGTGATGCAATGGTTTAATTATTTTGCTTGAAACAAAGATAGAGGGCATAACAGCTCAATTTAGTCACACTGAAATGGCATTCGTCACTAACTGCAATGCTTGCCAAGTAAGCAGAAGGCAGCCTCTATAGCCAGAGCACCTGTGGCCACTGGCTGTGCATTAAGCTGGCCTGATCACTTAGCTCTCCTGTCAGAGGGATCTTTGCATCTCTCTCTGCAGAAGCCAAGTGGTCACACACCTCCTTACAGAGGGAGGAAGCTGTGGGAAGGACACTGTCAACGTTCAAGGATCCCATATTCCAACCAAAAGCCTCTATAGTTTACCTTGCTCCACCTAGCAGCACACAGGACACTTCCACCTAACCCACTGCTTCCTCCGCTCAAGGGGTCAAGCAACATCTTCGGCAGTGCAAGTCAAATCCACCCTGCTGCGGCAGTCTGCCGACAGAGCACAGCCTATGGCTAAGCACTTTTAGCCCATATGCCATCTGTAACACGAAGCATGCCCAGCTAAAATGGAAATTGTGCAACAGAAGCAAACCCCTAAGACAGTCAGCATCTACAAGAGTGTTTTGCTGCCCTCCTGCAGCCAGGCCAGAGCTGGCAGTAGGGAGCCTCAGCAATACAACCTCACCTCCCATGGATTTGAAGTTTTGTCATTAGCCCAAACTGCTGGGCCAGCTTCATGGAGGCTATATGTCCTGACAGTACAGTATCCTGATCCGGTAGCTTTCACCTTGCTAGCAGTTCATCTCCCTACTTGCTTTTGGGCCCAGCAGAATGCAGAAGCAGTTTTCTTGCAAAGCATAAGTGAGGTCTAGCAGGCCCTCATTCTTTCCAGAACATGTGGCAGAAGCTGTCTAGCACCAAGAACCACTGTTCAGGGGTGGTAATAGCAAGTCCCAGGCTATGACATACCGTTTTGTCTTCTGCTGACTACACTGACAAAAGAGGGGCTACAATACTCACTCTCAGTATTTTGATCTAGAACAGTTTAACTGTACACTGGAGCCTTTAAAATACTATCAAGCCCCTGACATTAAGAAATACCAGGGTATTTGCACAAGTATAGTTTGGCAGTCCCACTACTCACTTCACTTTCTGAAGTGCCTTTTCCTCCCCATGACAGATTACACCATCTTTCCCACTGCACTTCCAATCACCCTTATCCTACCCTCCCTTCCTCTTCCTACATATCCTGATCCTCCCCCGCTTCACCACCTCAGGGCCAGTATTTAGTTTATACTCACCAATGATCCCTATTCAAGGTTAATACCTAATGAAGCTTCCTCTATAGGCACAGGCTTTATCTACTGGCCACACATCAGTTCCATCTTGCTGTTTCCTTACCTAAACAGGGACAGACAAGATAAGAGTATTTCTATCCTCTCCCCTGCTGCTGGAGTCCCAAGACAGCCCTACTACCTGAAACAAGCTAGTTAATCTCTGTCCATTTAGCATTAGAGTTTAAAGCTGCACCAGCCTTCACCATGGGAACATTTTCCCCTCCCCCCAATATTCCTGTCTGCTAAGTTAAGAAGGGCACATAAAGGCTCAAAGTTACCAATTGCTGCAAGACAGATGATATTTTTACCTTCCCCTCCACCCATCACCTGCAGGTTCTGCAAGCCTATAAAGACTTTCACTCAGTATTCTCAAATGGCAGATACTTTAATTCTAGTAGTTTCACATACAGCAGAAAAAGGTGAAAGCTCTGGCTAGTTCACAGCTCAGAGCAAATAACTAGAAAACACTTGTTCAACAAACTTCTGCCTGTTCCACTAGATCAAGATTGTTTTAAAAGGTTCATATTCAAGAGAAGCAGATGAAAGGAAATTACCTAAAAAGCGTTATTCAAGGCAGGTGTATTTCTAGCCATCAAGTCATCTAATATACATCTTCCAAGAGGCTGAAGAAAATACATACTGAAAAGACTTAAGCACCCTTAACAGCTTAAAACACAAGTCATCTTCCTGCGAGTTAAGCTTAGTCACAGTGCAAGACTACATTCAGATGCAACAGTATGCGAGTCAAATAGGCGGCTCACAGAGTGTTACAGGGCTGTCTTCACTTCTATGCAGGGTGTGTTGTGGATAGTTATTAAACAACATAGACTAGGTAGATTAAGCCAGGCAGCTTGTCCAGTATGCAAAATAATTCCAAGCACTGTCTACATACACACAAATTAATTCACAAAGTTCCTGTTTTAGCATTTAATTTGCATTTTCTCAGAAAAGTTGAGAGTCTTAACCTTGGGTAACACCCCCTGCTCCCTCAAAGACAAGACATATGCCTGTTTGGCACCGAAAAGCTTCAACACCGCTACAGAGAAAGGAAAACCAAGTCAGCTACTGATGTGACAGCCAACGGAGAGAGGCATCGCCGCTGAAGTGACAGCTGACAGCCTAATTAACACAGGCCACACCAGCAGGAAGGCTGGTCACAGACACACACAAGGCAGCTGACCCACGGAGGAAGAGCAAGTTTAAACGCCTGCAGCGCTTCATGGCTAGCGCCCGGCCACCGGCCCTGACGAGCAGGTCCGGCTCCCGCATCCC